>NW_006922497.1:94324-102004 GCF_000298275.1 Orycteropus afer afer | reverse complement strand
TTTTTTTTTTTTTTCAGTTCTTTCAACTAGAGAAATGCCTAGTGTATTCATCCCTTTTGGTTTTCCAACTTCAGGTCTTTGCACATTTCATCATATACTTTGTCTTCTTAAGCTGCCCTTTGAAATTTTCTGTTCAGCCCTTTTATTTTGTAATTTCTTCTATTTGATTTAACTACTCTGTTCATGAGCAAGTTTCAGAGTCTCTTCTGACATTCATTTTGGTCTTTTCTTCATTTCCTGTCTTTTTCAAGATCTTTTGCTTTCTTCATATATGGTGTTCTTGATGTTATCTCACAACTTAACTGGTCTAGTGTTTTTGGTGTTCAGTGTATCAAATTTATTCTCCAGATGGTCTCCAAATTCAGGTGAAATATAATCAAGGTCGTATTCTGGCTCTCCTGGACTTATTTTAATTTTTTCAGCTTAAACATGAACTTGCATGCAAATAATTGATAGTCTGTTCCACAGTCAGCTATTAGCCATATTTTATCTGAAGATATTGGGCTTTAACATCTCCTCTTTCCACAGTTTTAGTCAATATGTATTCTATATGCCAAGGTCCACATACATAGCCATCATGTGTATTGTTGAAAAAAGGATTGCAATGAATAGTTCATTGGTCTTGCAAAATTCTGTCTTGCTATCTCCAGGATCATTTGTATCACTAAAGCCTTATTTTCCATCTACTAATGATCTTTCTTTGTTTCCAACTTTCACATTTCAATCATCATAGTGTCTAAGGCATTTACTGTTAACCAGAAGGCTGGAGGTTGAAACCCACCAGCCACTCCTCAGAAGGAAGGTTGGGCAATCTACTTCTGTAGGGATACTTCCTCAGAAACCCAAGCAGGGGCTGCTATGAGTCATATCTGTTGTGATGGCAATGCATTTGGTTTGGTTTGGGTTTAATGATTCTTCTTTGTTTCCAACTTTCACATTCCAATCATCAGTAATAATTAGTATATTTTGTTTGCATGTTTGGTCATTGGTGAAAATCTTCAATCTTCATCTTTACTTTTCATGTTTGGTTTTAAATTTGAATACTTGTATTATTATTATTATTATTATTATTATTATTATTATTATTATTATTTTCCTTTTAGGCATGTGGGTATTTTCCTATAATTGACAGCATTGTACTTCAGGATAGGTCTTGAAACATTTTTTTTGATGTGGAGGAAATATCATTTATCTTCAATTTGTCATTCCCAGAATAATAGATCAATAATTATCTGATTCCAATTTGTCCATCAGTTATATTCAACTCATTAATGTCTAGAATACTGATCTTTATGCATTCCACTTAATTTTTGACAACTTCCAATTTTCCTAGATTTATATTTTGTACTCTCCATGTTCCAATTATTAATGGATGTTTGCAGCTATTTCTTCTCATTTTTAGTTATGCCCCATAGGTAAATGAAGGTCCTAAAAGCTTTACTTCATCCACATCATTGAAATCAACTCTACTTTAAGGAGGAATCTCTTCCCCAGTGCTATTTTGAATGTCTTCCAGCTGAAGAGCCCATCTTCTGACATTATATAAGACAACTTAAAATGGCTATTAACAAAACTTTCTAGGAATATATCAGGCATTGTTTCACTGCTATTAATAAGGTTTTCACTGATCATTTATTTCAAAAGTTAATGACTCCATCCTTCTTACCAGTCTGTCTTAGTCTAGAAGCTCTGCTGAAACCTGTCCACCATGAGTGACCCTGCTGATATTTGAAATACTGGTAGCAAAGATGAGTAGTGGACTAAGTAGGTTAAGAGGCACACATAAATGTGGGTGAAGGGAAATGCATATATGAATAATGGAGGACCAGCACAATATCACTAAGGAAAAGGCAGACTTGGAGAGGTGAATAAGATTAAAGACAACAAAAATAAACACTGTTACATACACAATCTTGCATTATCAGCAATAAAAAGCATTCATTTGCTGGTGGACATAGTTAGACAGGTTAGAAGATCAGGTTTGGCTAAGCAAAAGAGACTATACCTATTACCATATATGGGTCTGGCAGATGATATTTCTACATAGGTATATGTATGAGCTGTAAAAATGTCCACATATACATTAGAGCTAACAGGGGACAAAAATATGAAAACTTTTTAGCTATAACCAAACACCTTGAAAGAGTGGGTCATTGGGCCTATGAGCTCAGGACCATAGTTTTGGAGAACATCAAAATCATTTGGCATAACATTGTCCACAAAGATATTGTTCTACATCCTACTTTGCTGAGAAGCTGTGGGGGTTTTAAAAGCTTGGAGCAGCCATCTAAGCTACAACTATAGGCCTCTCTTCATCTAGAACAAAGAAGAATGAGGAAAATCAAAGACCTAAGTCAGTAGTGATACTGCCTTGGAAACCCAAGGAGGGGTCGCTATGAGTCGGGGCCGACTTGATGGCAAATTAACAACAACAACAACAATATGGAAACAATTAGTCCCAGGGACCAGTGGACCACTTAAACCTCAGTCTCTACAACTCTGAGACCAGGAGAATTAGATGCTGCCCACCTACCACTCCCAACCACCTCTGAATGAGATCACAGTAGGAAACCCTGGATAGAGTGGGAGAGATACATGGAACAAATCTCAAAATAATAGAAAAAAGACATGGCTTTTTAGTATGATAGAGAGTGGTGGGACACCTAAGACATGACCCTTAGTGACCCTTCAGGCCCAGAACTGAACTCACTTTGTGGCTCAGCTTTCAGCCAAACAGTGGACAGAACTATGAGATGCACAATAACACCCAGAAGGTATATGCTTCTTAGAATAATCAAACATAAGAGATCAAAAGGACTGCATTTCCTAGGGGTAAAGCTCAGAAGGAAGAAATGGATAAGAAAGAAGGAAAAGGGAAATAGTAAACACAAGAAGAAGTGAGAATAGTGCAGCTACAGTTTGGGATTGTAATCAACATTGAAACAAAATGTGTATGAACTGCTGAATGTATAAGTAATATGCTCTGTAAATTTTCATGAAAATCACAATAAAAAGTTACTTAGAAACAAACAAACAAACAAAAAAGAAAGCAAATGACACATTGCTACCAGTCTGAGTTCAGGATCCCAGCTCTAGGAGAATGCTTTCTCTCTCTCTTGGCTTATAGTTTAGGTGGATGGTCCTTGTTTCCTTTCAGCATCTGTGTGCCTGGAATTCTTTGAAAATGTCCATGTGTCTTGGCATCAGTCTTCACCTGGGTCTCAGAGATTCTCAACATAGGGAGTTTGAGTCTAAAGTTTATGTTTTTCTCCCTGCTTTTCTTTTTTTGGCATTGATGTCCTTCTTTATCTGCTCACTTATCTTTCCTTTTGGAAGCTCTTCTTTATCTGCTCATTTATCTTTCCTTTTGGGAGCTCTGGTGTCACAGTGCCTATGGCATTTGATGGCCAACCAGAAGGCTGGAGGTTCAAACTCACCAGGCACTCCTCGGAAGGAAGATGGGACATTTTAATTCTGTAGAGATACCTCCTTGTAAGCCAAAGGAGTGGTCACTATGAGTTGAATGGACTCAATGGCAGTGAGTTTGGCTTGGTTTTGATTTATCTTACCTCCTAATTCTTGTAAGATAAAAGATGATACAATCCATATTCAATAGAAATTCCCTTATATGGGATCAGGTCTGTCACCTGAGTAAGGATGGTCCATCCCACCCTAATCACCTTACAACTGAATAGCTGATCACATCACAGCACATCATGTGGGATAATTATGTCATTATAACTGCCAAATTACACAATACATAACCGTCATAACACTTAAAATCATGGCCTAGGAAAATCGACACATTTATGGGGGACACAATTTAATCCATGAAGCCTCTTGAATAAGTTGTAAAGTTCTTCCCTTTATACCCTGAAACTGGATGTAGCACTGTGAATTTATTAATTTATTTATTATAACTTTAGAGAAAATATTATAACAATAACCGTTACTGAGCTCTAACTAGCCCAGATTAATTTAGAGTTAATGTTGAGCATCATTTTCTTTTTGTATATACTTAAGAGACTATAATGCCCACATTTAAAATGTCAGGAAGAAAATGAAGATAAAAAAAAGTCATGGAGATTTTAGAAAGTCTTCTCTACTGAATAAAATGTTTGAAAATAAGAAGTGTGTTAAAAATTAATGACAATAAGAAAGTCTGTTTGATAAGTATAAAAGAAAAGGAATGACCACTTTGAACCTTTAAAGCAAGTTTAATCTCAGTTGCCATTGAATTGATTCCAAATCACAGTGATCTTATAGATATTAGAATAAAACTATGCTCTATAGAGTTTTCAATAGTTAATTTATTGAAAGTAGATCACTAGACATTTTTTACTGAATGGCCTCTGACTGGACTCAAACCTCTGACCGTTCAGTTAGCAGGAATTGTGTTCACAGTTTACACTACCTATAATTAAGTGATATGCTATACCTGGCTTGAACCAGTTTCTGAGAGTCAGTTGATACATTTTCAGTAACTTTGTGAGCTGTTTTATGTCACTTTACTAGCTTGAAATTGGCCATGGTGGGAGTATGTATGTTACAGCAATTGACAAGCACTACAAAATAGAATACTATTCTCTCATTGAAACCAATTGTTAAGCATATTTACCAGCATACCATAGTATGAGGAGAGGAAATTGAGAAAATTAATTTTATTTCTATCATCCACAAATATATCTGGAATAATTCTACCTGCTATTTTTAGGGATTCAGTACTTAATAATAGAATCTTGATTATTGCCCTCCAGGAAAATGTATTCTAAGTAAGGCAGAATAAAATTACTACCTGATCAATTAATTAATTATAGCTATAAAAAAGGTTAAATTGCTACTTGAAGTGGATAATACAAAAGTTGAATATAAGAAAACTTAGGATTTAAAAGCCAGTTTAAAATAAGGGTAAAATGAATGATATTGTGAAAACATAGTTTTAAAGTTATTCCATTGTCCAGGGGAGAAACAAAACTGTGAGAGAGCTAATAGAATAAAAACAACAATATCAACAAAAGCTGTAGTTGAGTTTATTCTGACTGATGGAAACCACGTGTGTTACAGAGTAGAACTGTTCCATAAGGCATTCTGAACTGTAATCATATTAGAAGCAGGTTGCCAAGTCTTTATTTCCTGTATCATTGGAAGACTTTGAGCTGACCTCCTTAGGCTAGTAGCTCAGCACAAATCATTTGCACCACTTATGGACCTTGGTGATGGAAATAAAGAAGACTAACCAAAGATCGAGTCTAAAAATTAGTGATTTTACTGATAGAAAACAAACAAATAAGAGAAGAAACAATCATTGTTAGTGAAAGAGAAGATGAAATTCCTAAGGTGGGAAAAAATGCTTGAATTTAAATTAAAAAAATGCTTACTTCATTCCAGGGACACTGTAAAT
The DNA here is from genome assembly GCF_000298275.1 of Orycteropus afer afer. Taxonomy (NCBI): domain Eukaryota; kingdom Metazoa; phylum Chordata; class Mammalia; order Tubulidentata; family Orycteropodidae; genus Orycteropus; species Orycteropus afer. Next base: position 96,603 of record NW_006922497.1, on the reverse strand, counting down.
ATTCTAAATACTAAGTATAGAAACACATCTATACCTATTATAGAACTAACAGGGGACAAGTTTGGGGTAGCTTCTTAGCACAACCAAGCATCTTCAGGGAGTGAGTGACCAGGCTTGCAGTCTCTGGACTGCAGTCTCTGGACACATTAAGCTTAATTGCCACAAAATAGTACACAAAATCATGGTTCTGCACCTAGATATTGGTGAGTAATGACTGTGGTTGTAACAGCTTACTATCTGCTATCTAAGATGTAATTCTTGATTTCCATTTATACGGAATAAAGAAGAGTGAAGATAATCAAAGACATATGGAAAAAATTACTCCAAGGGATAATGGACCACATGAACCTCAGCCTTCAAAATGCTGAGACCAGAAGAACTAGATGATACATGGTTAACAATGCTAACCATTCAGAAAGGGATCAAAATTGGAGATCTTTGATAGAATGGGAGGAAAATGTGGAACAAAATTCCGAAGTATAAAAATTACCAGAACTACTGGTCTGACAGAGACTGGTGAAACTTCTGACACTACGGCCCTGGGTTACCCTTCAGGCCTGGAATTGGACTCTCTTCCTTGAGTTAACTCTCAGACAAAGAATAGGAACACCTATGAGCTAAACACCTACCCCAGGGAGATGCACACCTTAAAATGATCACCCATGAGAGATCTGAAGGCAAGCATTTGCCAAGGGGGAATGCTAGACAGACGGGAATGCAAGGTAAGAAGGACACAGAGAAGTGGTAACCACAAGGAGGTGGTAGGAGAGCAGTTCCATTGTGGGGCTTGCAATTGGTGCCATGAAACAAAATGATTATGAACTGTTGAAAAAAGAACAGCAAAAACAAAGTAAAGAAGCCAATAATACATGGAAAAGGTGTTTACTAAAGACTGAAATATGAAAAAAAATAGATAGCAGACTAAATCAATAAAGTCAATACTGAGATCAGAATATTTAAAACAAAAGTTTTAGAAAAATAAAGATAAAAACATTGTTGCACTATTAATTATAAAATTAATAACAGTATTCAAAAAAAAAAAAAACAAACTCACGGTCATCGAGTCAATTCTGACTCATAACCACCCCCATTGGGCTTCTGATGCAGTATATTTTTACCAAAGTAGATTACCCTATCTTCTTTCTGGGTGGACTGGCTGGTGGACTTGAACTTCCAACCTTCTGTTTAGCAGTAAAATGCCTTACCCACTGTGTCACCAGAGCCCCTTAAAACATGAATAATGCTATGTCAACAATAAATGAATAAAGCAAGCAGCACTTACTAGAGAACATTGTTGGATATAGAAAATATAAACTTTATACATTTTTTACATCAATGTATTTATTTTTTTCCATCTATGTACTTTCATGGGAGCTCTGGTGGCCTAATGCCTAAGGCATTTGATTATTAACCAGATGGCTGGCAGTTCAAAGCCACCAGCCACTCCTCCAAAGGAAAGTTGGGCAATCTACTCCGGTATCGATACTGCCTCGGAAACCCAAGGAGGGATCGCTATGAGTGGCATCTGACTCCACGGCAGTGCATTGTGTTCGTTGCCTTAACAACTAAACTTCTTAAAAGAATGGATGATTAATCATGTTACTTTGTCATCTCTCATTTATTAGTTTAATAAAATAACTTTTTAAAAGCCCATAGAAAATGTCTTTTTCCTTAATTCAATTAATAATATTTCATGCTTACCAGATCTATGAACAAAACTTTGTACTATTGGTAGTTTTCCTCTTGAAAGTTACCTTGTACTGTGTTCTGTGACCTCACATTTTCTTTATTTATAATTTATTATTTAAATGTCTGCAAATATAGTTGATTAAGCAATATTGTAAGCACTATAGTTCAGGCTAATAACTTATTAAACCAAAACCAAACTTAGTGTCATCAGGTTGATTCTGACTCCTAGTGACTACCTTTGGTTTTCTGAGGTGGTAAATTTTTACGGAAGTAGATCAACCCTCTTTCTTCCATGGAGTGGCCAGTAGGTTTGAACATCCAACTTTCTGGTTAGCAGTCAAATGTCTTAGGTAGTACACTGGTAAATACACTACCAGAGCTCCTTATAAACTTAAACCAAAACCCAAGCACGCTGCCATACAGTAGGTCATGACTCGGAGTGATAACCCTGGGTTTTTGAGACAGTATCTCTACAGAAGTAGATTGCCCAACCTTCCTTCTGAGGAGGAGTGGCTGGTGAGTTTGAACCACCAGCCTACTGGTTAGCAGTCAAATGCCCTAGGCATGTTGTTGTTGTTGTTATTTACCAT
>NW_006922497.1:58727-67278 GCF_000298275.1 Orycteropus afer afer | reverse complement strand
AACTCAAGGCTGGCAGACAGTACACTGGCTATTGACTCCAATGAAAGATGAATCCAAGATCTCCAGGCCGAGTGGTGGGCTGCTCACTCATGGAAGGTTGTAGGCAGCACACCAGATTCCCAATCTAGAGAAGAATGTCTCTTTTCCCAGGTTGTCCCTGGATATCCTGGAAGCAGGCCACACCCCTAGGGAAACTCCCCTTGAGCTGATTGGCCACTCAGAACACAGTCATCCGATCCCATCATGGGAACAACCACACAGAACTCGGGTCTAGCCAAGGTGACACACAGCTCCAACTATCACACTTACAAAATATTTTATCGAACTGCTGATTATATAATTGTTTTCAAATGCACATGGTCGTTTTTCAATAAAACTAGTCTCAGCAAATCAATTTTATAAGATTTAAGTAGTATAAATTCTATTACTTAATTATTGATAGAAATAAATTAGAAATCAAAAGTAGTAAGATCTCAGAAATCCAAAAATATTTAGAAAATAATAGTAATAAAACATACTTTTACATAATTCTGAGTCAAAGAAGAAAATCAAAAGAAAAATTAAAAAGCATTTAAAACAAAAAGAAAATGAAAACACAATACATTTAAATCTGTAGGCTGGCACTAAGCAGTAGTGAAAATTTTCTAACACTAACTATCTGTGAAAAAATAAAAGACTCAATTCAATGACTTCAGAGCTCTGGTAGCATAGTGGCTAAAGCACTGACTGCTAACCAGAAGGCTGGCGGTTCAAACCCACCAGCCACTCCTCGGAAGGAAGGTTGGGCAATCCTACTTCCGTAGTGATAGTGCCTCGGAAACCCAAAGAGGGGTCGCTATGAGTCGGGGCCGACTCGACGGCACATAACAACAACAACAACAACAACAACTATCTGTGAAAAAATAAAAGACTCAATTCAATCTCTTCAGTTCTCACCTTAAGAAACTAGAAAAAAACAAAATCAAAACCCATAGAAAATGATCAAAGTACAGAAAAAAATAAACATCAGAATGTAAATCAGTGAATTTAAAATTAGAAATAAAAATAGGGAGTATAAATGAAATCACAATCAGATTTTCTGAGATTGGTAAAACAGATAAATCTCTAATGAGAATGACAAAGAAAGAAAATTGTATCTGTAATCAATGTCCATGGAAATGGTAGTCAAGAAATCAAATGATATATTACAATGGGCTAATCTGCTGCAAAAAATAATATCTTTAAAGGTTCAGAAGTAAAATGTCACTTTGAAGACTAAGGTATGCCTGATACAAGTCATGGTATTTTCAATTGCTTCATATGCATGTGGATATTGGACAATGAATAAAGAAGATGGAAGAAGAACTGATGCCTCTGAATGATGGTTGGTGAAGCAAATTGAATATACCATGGACTGCCAGAAGAACAAACAAATCTGTCTTGCGAGAAGTACAGTTAGAATGCTTCTTTGAGGTGAAGATGGTGAGGTTTCATGTCATGTATTTTGGATATGTTATTGAGAGAGACCAGTCCCTGTAAAGGGCATTGTGCTTGGTAAAGCAGAGGGTCAGTTTAAAAGAAGAAGACCTTTGATGAGATGAGATGGATTGTCACACTGGCTGCAACAATTAACTCAAACATAGCAATGAGTTTGAGGATAGCAAAGTACCACCCAGTATTTCATTCTGTTGTATTTAAGGTTTATATTGATTTATAAGTAAGTAAGTGGCATTCAACAACATGTATGCATGCATGTATGTATCTAGGTATGTTATTTGTTTCAGTTGAGTCAGTTTCAACTTTTGGTATTTTATTTCTTTCTTGTCCTTTTAACTTAACTCACTGACGTCAAATCAGATCCAACTCATAGTGACCTCTCCTTGGATTTCCAAGGTGGTATCCCTATGGAAGTAGATTGCCAATCTTCCTTCCAAGGAGTGGCTGGGGCATTTGAACCACCATCCTTCTAGTTACCAGTTAGATGCCTTAGGCACTACACTACCAGAGTTCCTTATTTCATCATATATAATGTCCTCAATGTCTTCCCACAGTTTACCTATTTGCTTTGGTCATTAGTGTTCAGTGAGTCAAATCTGTTCCTGAAGTAGTTTCTGCATGCAGGTGGACTGTCCTCAAGATCCTCCTGTAGCTGTTGTGGACTAATTTTGATTTATTTCATCTTCAACTTGACATTTGATCATTTTCCACTGCAGCAGTTCATAAAAATCTTTTCTAATTTTTTAACTTTGGATTTTGTGGTTGGTGCATAAATTTGTATAACAGTTAGATTAAATGGTCTTCCTTGGTGTGTGGATGTTAACCTATCACTAACAGCATTTTACATCACAATAGATCTTGAACTGCTCTCTTATGTGATGAATGCAACACTGGTTCTCTTCAATGTGATTTTTCTGACACAAACTATATGATTGTTGGATTGAAAATGGCCTATAACAGTCATTTCAGCTTACTAATGTCTAGGATATTGATCTACCATGTTCCATCTCATTTTTGAAAATTTCCAATTTTCGATGATTCATACTTTGTATTTTTCCACATTCCACTAACCAGTGGATGAGTCATCAACTTCAGCAAAAGATGGTCTCAAAGGCTTTAACCTGTACACATAATTAAGGTTACTTAACTTTGAAGTGGCACAGAAGTTAAGGACTTAATTGCTAACCAAAAGCTTGAGTTATGGGAGAAAGATGTGTCCATCAGCTTCCATAAATATAACAAACTTGGCAATTCTATGAGGCACTTTTACTCTGTCCTATAGGTCAATAAGGAGCTCTGGTGGTATAGTGGGTAAGATACTTGCATTCAAACTCACCAGCTGCTCTGCAGGAGGAAGATGAGGCAATCTTCCATAAAGATTTACAATCTTGGAAAGCCAATGAGGGTTGCTATAAGTTGGAAGTAAGTCAATGGCAGGGGATGGTTATAGATTCATTAGAAGTCAAAATCAAATACACAGGAATGGCATTTTTGCCACTTTGAAGAGATAACTCCACCAGTAGTATTTGAGTGTTTTCTAACACTCAATCCTACTGGGCTCACCTTCCAGCACATCAAACTACATTCTTTTACTACCTTTAAAGGAATTGTTGGCTAAATTTTTTAAGTAAATTATTAATCCTCCCTTCCTAGTCTGTCTTAGTCTGGAAGCTCCATTGAAACCTTCTACTACATGTCACCTTTGGCATAGCTTCTAGCATCATCAGAATATGAAAGTCACCCCATTATGACAATACACAATACAGCAAACTGACAAATGGGTGAGACACACACACACACATATTATGTGTGTGTGTGTGAATTTATCAAGTATTACACATTATTGTACATTAATTATATTGCAATAAAGATTTTAAAAATCTTATTTTCACTGCAAGAAGGTTTGTGTGGATATTAGTCAATTTTCTTACTATATCTCAAAAAGAATGATAAATTTTTAGTCTGGTTTTTAAATGTGTGGATTAATTGGAGTATAATTGAAATCAAGGAATTATTAAGCTAATATTTTGATCAGGTCATTGATATGAGTGTTAACATCAAATAAAATGATTATGGGATTTAGTAGGGAGAGAAATATTTTGCTAACATCCTCAATGAATTGAAGAGGGCCTTATGATATCAGAGGGAATGTAAAGAATGGTATAATAAGATTTATATAATGTTCTATCCTCTATGCAGTGGACAAAGAGGAAGGACTCTATTCAGGGAATTTCAAGTGAAACAATGTTTTTGTTAGAGAAAACTAAAGAGTGCATTTTGAAAATGTGAATATAGAATTCCTTTGCTTCTAGCCCTCTATCTAGTTATATTTATAAATAAGCTGTCCTCCTACACCTGATATCTGAAAACATATGCTTTATTTGTAGACTTGTCTAAAACCCCTCACTTTTGTTGGTACTTGTAACTAGATATTGATATATAAAAGCTAATTTTCAAGCACCCATGTTCAGAAATATCCACCTTTATAGTACTGATGCAATTTATTGGGATTAAAACAAACAAACAAAAACAGGAGGAAAGAAAAAGAGAAACTTCCCATGATCAACCATTAGAGAGATGCAAATCCAAATAACAGTGATATATCTTTTCACCCCAGCATTAACAGCAAAGTTCAAAAGAACAGAAAACAGCAAATGTTGGCAAGGGTATGAAGCAACTGGAACACTTAAACACAGCTGGTGGGAGTGTAAAATTGTACAACCACTGTGCAAAGTGGTATTGCACTTTCTTGTTGTTCTTGTTGTTAGGTGCCATCAAATCATCTGCAACTCATGGCTACTTTATGCACAATAAAACAATGCATGGTCCTGTGCCAGCCTCAGGATCCTTGCTATACCTGAGCAAATCATTGCAGTCACTATATCTATCCATCTTGTTCATGTCCTTCCCTTTCTTTGTTTACCCTCCACTTTACCAACCATATATCTTCTCCAGGGAATGGTTCCTTCTGATAACATTGCCAAAGTAGGTGAGATGAAGTCTGGCCATTCTCACTTCCAAGGAGCATTATGGCTGCACTTCTTCCAGGATATTCTCAACATTCTTTGCAAAAACTGCAACTCAAAAGCATCAACTCTTCTTTGGTCTTCCTTATACTTTTTTCAGCTCTCACATGCATAAGAGGCAATTGAAAATACTATGGCTTGGGTTAGGTATAACTTAGTCTTCACAGAGACATCTTTACTCTTCAGCACTTGACAGAGGTCTTTCGCAGCAGATTGACCAAATTTAATACATCATCTGTTGTCTTTACTGCTACTTCTATTGGTGTTGATTGTAGAACCAAGTAACATGAAGTCCTTGGCAACTTCAATATTTTCTCCATTTATCGTGATGCTGCTTATTGGTCCATCTGTGAGGATTTTTGTTTTCTTTATTTTGAGGTGTGAACCATATGCCAGAAGTAGTTTTTAATCTTCATCACTAAGTGTTTAAAATCATCCTCACTTTCAGCAAGCAACATTGTGTCAGCTGCATATCACAGGTTGTTAATGAGTCTTCCTCCAATCCTGATGCCACATTTTTCCTTATATAATCCAGTCTCTCAGATTGTTTGCTCAGCATGCAAATTGAGTAAGTATGGTGAAAGGATACAACCCTGATACACACCCTTCCTCATTTTAAACCATGTAGTAGTCCCTTGTTCTGTTCAAAAAACAATCTCTTGGCCTAAGTACAGGTTCCTCATAAGCACAATTAAGTGTTCTGGAATTCTCATTCTTCACAAAATTGTGCATAATTTGTTACGATCCACACAGTAAAATGCTTTCATAATCAATAAAACAGGGAAAATATCTTTCTGTATTCTTTACTTTCAGTTAGGGTTCAGGATATCAGCAATGATATCCTTCATTCCCCATCCTCTTCTGAATCTGGCTTGCATTTCTGGCAGTTCCATGTCAATATACTACTGCAATCGTTTTTGATTTCTCTTCAGCAACATTTTACTTGGGTGTGATATTAATGATATTGTTCTATAATTTCCACATTTGGTTGGAACACCTTTCTTTGGCATGGACATATGTATGGATCACTTCCAGTAGGTTGGCCAGGTAGTTGTCTTCCAAATTTCCTGGCATAGATGAGTAAGCACTTCCTGAGATGCATTCATTTGTTCCAACATCTCAATAGGTATTCCATCAATTTCTGGAGCTTTGCTTTTCTCCAGTTCCTTCAGTGCTGCCTGGACTTCTTTCTTGAATACTATTAGTTCTTGATCATATGCTACTTCATGAGACAATTGAATATTGGCCAATTTTTTTGATATAGTGATTCTGTGTATTCCTATCTTCTGTCGATGCATCCTGTATCATTCAATATTTTGCCCATAAAACCCTTAAATACTGCAATTCATGGCTTAAATTTTTTCTTCAGTTCTTTCAGCTGAGAAATGCTGAGCATGTTCCTTTCTTTTGGCTTTCTAATTCCAGGTCTTTGCATATTTCATCACAATACTTTACTTTGTCTTCTCAAGCTGCCCTTTGAAATCTCCTGTTCAGCTCTTTCCTTTCAACATTTCTTCCTTTCACTTTAGCTACTCTACATTCAAGAGCAAGCTTCAGAGTCTCTTCTGACTTCCTTATTAGTCTTTTTTTTTTTTTTGCCTTTCTTGTCTTTTTTTTGTCCCTTTATGTTCTTCATATATGGTGTTCTTCATATATGATGTTCTTGATGTCATCACACAACTCATCTGGTCTTTGGTCACTGGTGTTCAATTCTTTGAATGGTTTGGAAATTCAGATGGGATATAGTCAAAGTCATATTTTGGCTTGTTTTATTTTTTTTCAACTCCAACCTGAAATTGCATATGAGCAATTGATGGTCTGTACCATAGTCAGCACCTGGCCTTCTTTTGACTGAAGATATTGAGCTCCATCATTGCCTCTTTCCACAGATGCAGTCAATATGATTTCTGTGTATTGCATGTGGCCGATTCTGCATGTATAGTCACCATTTATGTTGTTGAACAAAGGCATTTGCAATTAATAAGTCATTGGTCTTGCAAAATTCTTAAGCAATCTTCAGCATTATTTTCATCACCAAGGCTATATTTTTTAACTACTAGTGCTTCTTCTTTGTTTCCAACTTTCTGATTCCAATAACTAGCAGTAATCAATACATCTTGATTATATGTTTGGTCAACCTCAAACTGCAGATTGGTAAAAATCTTAATTTCTTCATCATTGGCTTTAGTGGTTTGCACACAAATTTGAATAATAGTTATATTAACTGATCTTTCTTTTATGTGTATGGATGTTTTCCTATCACTGACAGCATTGTACTGCAGGATAGATCTTGAAACATTCTTTCTGATGATGAATGCTGTGGTAGTTAGGATTTTGTGTCTACTGGCTGGACCTAGATTTGAGTGGCTGAGTATCTGGATGTAGTTATTCTCCATGGTGAGATTGGTAATTAACTCCATAGTGGAATCTACTGGAGCAGCTAAGTAGCTGCTTTAGGGATGTGGGCTGCTTCTTGTATATAAGTAGCAACTCTGAGGAAGGTCTTTAGCTTTTGTCACACTTGAATCCTGCATGTTACTGAGTTGTTATTCAGCAGCCTGAGATGATGTCTGCTGATCTTGGCACTCTTAATGAACTTGAATCAATGGCCTGCCATGTTGTTTGTTAATATTGGAACTGTGTCTTTTGACTTGTTGACCTTGAATTTGTCAGACTCAGCAGCCAGCAGCTGCATGAGTGAAGAAAAGCCTCCAGCTTCAGTGGGCCAGGAAAAGGAGGTAGGGCTGAAACCCAAGGTTAAGGGCTTTCAGCCAACCTCTAGAGACTGGAACTTTGAACTTGGACTTCTAGCCTCCAGAACTATAAGAGAATAAACTCCTGTTGTTAAAGGCACCCATTTGTGTAATATTTTTGTTAGAGCAGCACAGAGTAACCAGAATAAATACCAAACCATTCCTCTTCAATTTGTCACCCCCGGCATAGTAGATCATATGATTGTCTGATTAAAAGTGTCCAATAACAGTCCATTTAACTTCACTAATGTCCAGGATATCAATCATTATGTATTTCATTTCATTTTTGACAACTTCTAATTTTCCTACATTTGTAGTTCATACATTTCATGTTCCAATTATTAATGGATATTTGCAGTGTTTCTTTCCATTTTGAGTTGTGCCCCATCAGCAAATGAAGGTCCTTAAAACTTTACTTCATTCATGTCATTACAATCAATCAAGAGGCAGCTCTTCCTTAGTTTTATTTTGAATACCTTCCAACCTGAGGGTCTCATCTTCTGGCACTATGTCAGACAATATTTCAGGGCTATTTGTAGTGCTTTCCAGTAATATATCAGTGTTTTGCTGTTATTCATAAGATTTTCACTGGCCAGTTTTTTGTTTTTTTTTTTCCCCCAAGAGGTAGACAGCCTCGTCCTTCTTTCCAATCTGTTTTAGTCTAGAGGCTTCACTGAAACCTGTCCTCCATGGATGACCCTATTGGTATTGGAAATAGTCCTAGTATAGCCTGTAGCCTCACAGCAACATGCAAGCCACCAAATTGTAACAAACTGACAGATGAGTGATGGGAGATTATCTCTACCTATGTATTTATATGTGCTTCAAATACATCCATGAATGTATTATACCATAGCGAGGACAAAGTTATGAAAACATCTTAGTCATAAGCAAACATCTTGTGGGAATGAGTCACTGGATATTGAGGCTCAGGACCATAGCCTTGAGGGACACTAAGGTCAATTGACATAACATAATCCATAAAGACAATGTTCTACATGCTACTTTGGTGAGTAACAACTGGGGTCTTATAAGCTTGTGAGCACATCAAGGTGCAACTATTTGTCTCCCTCCATTGAGAGCAAAAGAGAGTGAAGAAAATCAAAGAGGCATGATACAATTAGTCCAAAGGACTAATGTAATCACATGAATCCCTGAGACCAGAATAACTAGGTGGTGCCTGGCTACTACTGCTGACCACTCTGAAAGGGATCACAATAAAAGGTCCTGGATAGAGTAGGGGAAATATAGGAAAAACTAAAAATCATATTTTATATATACATATTCACCTATGCA
>NW_006922497.1:47686-57556 GCF_000298275.1 Orycteropus afer afer | reverse complement strand
TAAGAAATTTCCATGAAAAAATAAAAATAGAACTCCAACAGAGTTAATAAGTATAGAAAAAATTTGTTTCTGCCTATTCAAATAGGTACATAAAAAATAGTGAAATAATAATTTAGTAGCTCAAATTCACACAGTGAATTAGTGGTAAAATGGAATCAAATATGGTTTTCTGATTTCTACTATCTGCATGAAGAAGTTTGAAAAAATCATCTTTAATAGAACAAGCACAATTGTACACAATGTACAAATTAATTTAAAAGAAGAGTGATTTGAATCCTGGCTTTCTGTTTCATTGACATTCTCATAACATTTATTTCAGGCCCATAGCTTGGTTAAAAAAAAAAAAAAAAAAAAAAGTCCTCATTATTTCAGACAAATATAGGACCATGTGAAGGTTCAGGCCTAAATCCAAGACTAATATCCTCCAAATGAAGAATCTTAAGAGGCTCGAGTTGTCAAGAATATCTTTAAAACAGTTACAACAAATTACAAAGGTCTTATCTCATGTTGTTCTTCTATTTCTACTGTCTCATTTGATTTCAATTTTATGAAGATTTAGTGTAGAGCTGCGGCAGTTCTCAAAATAATAATACCTATCTACCTTATTGTATGCAGATGACACAATCGTGTTTGCTGAAAATGAAGACAGATTTAAGCAGTTAGTGATGAAGATAAAAGGCTACAGTTCTCAAAATGGATTACAACTGAATGTGAAAAAAAATTATCACAACTGTACACATAAAGTTCATGACAAAAGGTGAAGAATTTGAAGTTGTCAAGGATATTATTCAACTTGGATCAACAATCAATGCCAAAGGAAGCAGAAGTCAAAAAACAAATGACCTATTATTACATTGGGCAAATCTGCAGCAAAGACCTCTTTAAATTGTTAAAAAAGCAAAGATGTTAAAGTGCAGTTAACCTAAGTCCTGGTATTTTCAGTTGTCTCATATGCATGTGAAAGTTACACAAAAGATAATGAAAGACTGAAGAATAGTTACATATTCAAATTATGGTGTTGGCAAAGGAAACTGAATATATCATGGACTGCCACACGAATGAACAAATCTGTCTCAGAGAAGTATATCCAGAATGCTCCTTAAAAGAAAGGATGGCAAACTTCATCTCTCTTACTTTGGACATGTCATCAGAAGGGACCAATCACTGCAGAAAGGCATTATGCTTGGTAAGGTAGTTAGTCAGCAAAAAGGAGGGACACCTTCAGTGAGATGGAATGACACAGTAACTGCAACAATGGACTCAAACATAGCAACAGTTTTGAGGATTCAGGACTAGATGACCTTGCATTTTGTTATAAGTAACTTGGTGGTACTGAACAATAACAAAAACAACAAACTTTGTATACATTATTCCTTTAATCTTTGCTATAAACTGTTGAAGTAGTTTTATTTTCTCCTTTTAACTATTAGAAAACTGAGGCTCAGACAGATGGCTAATATTTAGGGACTCTAATATGGATCCTTCATATGCCTGGGCCCTTATTCATTCCAATGTACCCTACTCTACTTAACATTCACGTTAGAAACAGGAAGAAAAAGAAAATAACAAACAACTTCTATATTTCTATTCATTCCTTTAATAGAATCAGGTATCACCTTAATTATTAGATTAGATTAGATTAGATTAGTTGCATCAGTTTGTTTTGTATATCAGCATATTCTGCTTATATTTAAATTCAGAGCAGGAGTTTTGGAGTTAGTCACTGAGATCTAGAACAGTATTTCAGCTTTTCAAGTTTCTACATATGACTTTGGTCAAGTTCCTTAACATTTTTAAAATCTCAGTTAATGCGTCTGAAAACCAGAGATTACAATAAGTAAGCTACACACACATATATACATGCATAAACCTATGTATGTACATACCTTGGGTATTTGGAGATAATGTTAATAATAACTTTCCTCTGTTCAATCTTACCTAAGTAAATGTTGCTTAATATGTAAATGCCCATATCTTCATAGTTGTTTAGAAATATTATTAATCATAATGTCTGTAATAAGTTTACACTCCTGAACAAAGTTCTAAATTAAAGGATTGTAATGTGATAAGAAGAATCTCCTCACCAGATGGCTGTTCTCTCAGGGAGCAAAGACCTGTCTACAAAATTAGCATGGCTGACAATTTCTCTTTTCTTTGACCTCAGTTAATATACTCTTGCTCCAACCTACTTTAAAAGGTAAATAGTCTCCCAAATATTTCTCTTCCATTACTCTTCAATCTACCGAGTCTATTCATAGTAAATTAGATTCTTTCATCTAATGATAAGAATAAGTCAGCTTATTTGCTCATCCCAGTTTTATACCTACAGCTTCAACAGCTTTAATCTTGTGAAATATACAAAACTCAAGGGGCGCTCCTTCTCTTCCTTACTTCCATCTCCTGTGGTCATTATAGACATAGAGATGCCCTGATGCTTCTACTTGATAGCCAGAATTCTTGGGAATGTATTTGTCTAACTTTGAAATCACCTTCACTTTAAAAAAGGTCAATTTTTTTTTCTTCTAACTAGATAGATATTTTAAACCCAAAGTCCCAGTAATTCCTTAAAACTATCATGTATTGTGTAAAAACATTTTCAGAATTTCAGAAGTGAATGTTTTGGAATTTTTTTCTATTAATTTCTTCTTAAAAAGACATTTTTCAAAAATACAGAACACAGCCATAAATTAATCAAATAGATGTTTACAGATAATTTACAGTTGATACCAGTTAATTTGTCTACTATTTTCTCTACACATATCAATTTACGTAGTGCAGTTAAAAGCATTCCATTAATGGTAACTGGGCAATATCTAGCTCTTCTGGTCTTATGGCAAAGGAGGAAGGAGTTCATGGAGGCAATTAACCGCACATTCCATTTCTTCCTTACTCTCCTTCACCTGTTACTCCAGTCAAATCAAAATGAATTGTTGTACATTACATGTCCACTTGTGGGCTTTTAAGACCCCAGGGACTATGCAATAACTTAGGAGATGGAATAGAAGCACTAAATATAGTATTAGGCCAATTAATTGGGGTGTCCCATGAGGTTAGGATCCCCAAACCTCCAAACTAAGAAATTTACTCCCATGAGGTGCTTCATTATACATAAGCAGCTTCAGTAGCTTTTCTTGTTGTTGTTGTAAATATATCTATCACACCACTTTTGCCAATTCTACTTTTTATAAGTGTACAACTTTTGTACAATCACATTAATTTGCTGTACAGCTCAGTTAAATGTAAAGTCTATTCTAGCACCCATGACAAATCCTTTCCCAGATTCACCTACAACTCTCAGGAAGCCAGAATAATACTATCTCTCTCTCTCTCTCTCTCTCTCTATCTATCTATCTATCTATCTATATATAATTTTTAGCTAGTTTTTAGAAATTTGCATAAATTATATGTTTTAGCATGCATCAGTCAGAAGTTGCTTTTAAGTAAACTTTGTATTATTGAGCCGTTTCCATGTTTGCATATGTTGTTGTTGTTGTTGTTATGTGCCGTCGAGTCGGACCCGACTCATAGCGACCACTCCTTGGGTTTCCGAGGCAGTATCACTACGGAAGTAGGATTGTCCAAACTTCCTTCGGAGGAGTGGCTGTATTATTGAGCCATTTCCATGTTTGTATATATAATCCTAAATTATCTCTTTTACCTCTGATGTGGTGTAACATTACATGAACAAATACTCCACATTTCAGTTCTCCATACACTTAAGTATGACTACTATTTTGCCAAAATACATTTAGTTTATCATACTATGGTGGCTTGAGTATTACTATGATACTTAAAGCTATGTCAGTGCTATTAGAATACTAGCAATGTCATCCAAGGTGGACAGGTTTCAGTGCAGCTTCTAGACTAAGACAAACTAGGAAAACAGACCTTGTGATTTGCTTTTTGAAAAATTTGCCAGTGAAAACCTTATAAATCACAGTGGGATACTGTCTGATACGATGCTAGAAGATGAGTTTTACAGATTGGAAGTTACTTGAAATATGACTGGAGAAGAGCAGCCTCTTCAAAGAAGTAGCTGTTGTTATGTGCCATTGAGTCAGACCCGACTAATAGCGACCCTTCCTTGGGTTTCCGAGGCGTTATCACCACGGAAGTAGATTGTACAACCTTCCTTCTGAGGAGTGCCAGCCTTCTGGTTAGCAGTCAAGTACCTTAGGCACTACACTACCACAGCTCTTCAAAGTAGAGCAAACCTTAATTACATGGATAGAGCAAAGACTTTCATTTGCTGATAGGATTGACTTGAAGTGAGAAGAAACAGCTCTAAACATCTATTACTAATTAAAAAATGAAAGGTATGAAGTATAAATCTAGGAATACTGGAAGTCACAAATTAAATGAAACACATAAAGATACATAAATGGAACACATAAAATGAAATAGATTGTCATTGGTCATTTAGAATCAGACATTCATTTGGTCTACTACACTTGAAATAATAATCTGAAGATAAATGACATCATATTCATTGTCCAAAAGAACATTTAAAGATCTACCGTGAAGTATAATGCTGTTAATGACAGGATAATATCCACAGCCTACAAGAAAACCAGTTAGCATGACTATTACTCAAATTTATGCACAAACCACTAATGCCAAAGACAAATAAATTGAAGATTTTTAGCAACTTCTGCAATCTGAATTTGATCAGACATACAATCAAGAGATGTTCACAGTTACTAGTGATTGGAATGTGAAAGTTGGAAACAAAGTAAGAAGATCGGAGTTGGAAAATATGGCTTCAGTTACAGAAATGATGGCTGGGATTACAAGACTTATGATTGCTCATTTCAAATAATCTTTTTCAACATAAATAGAGACTATCCATGTGGACCTCACCAAATGAACTACACCAAAATCAAATCCAGTACATTTGTGAAAAGGATTGATGAAGCAGCTAAATATCATGAATCAGAATAAGGCCAAGGACCCACGACAGAAAAGACTACCAATTGCTTATATGCAAATTCAACTTGAAGCTGAAGAAAATTAAAACAATTCCAAAATAGCCAAAGTATGACACATCAAGTCCAAGATAGCCAAAATGTGACCTTACAAATATCCCACCTGAATTTAGAGATTATCTCAAGAATCAAGAATAAATTTTAGGCATTGAACACTAATAACTGAAGATCAGGTGAATTGTGGGATGACATTAAGGACAGCATAAAGGAAGAAAATAGAAGGTCATTCTAAAAGAAAGAAGCAAATAAAAAGACCAAAATTAATGTCAGAATAAACTCTGAAACTTATTCTTGAACAGAGTTGCTAATGAGTGGAAGAAATAGTGAAGTGAAATAACTGAAAGACAATTTCAAAGGATGGTTCAAGAAGGCAAAGTAAAGTATTATAATTAAATTTTTTAAGAAAAATATTCCAGCGTGAAGTTACAATATTGAACCTTTCTATGGGCAAAATATCAAAAGATTCAGGAAGCACCAAAATGAATAAATAAATAAATAAATAGAAAATAGATAGATAGATGGATAGAACCAAAAAAAAATTAGTTCTACTATTTTGGGTGGTAAGACATGATGCATATGATCAAGAACTGGTAGTATTAAAAAAAGAAGTCCAAGATGCACTGAGGGCATTGGTGAAAAACAAGCCTCCAGGAATTGACAGAACTCTGATTTAGATATTTCAACAAATAGATACAATGCTGGAAATGCTCACTCAACTATGTTAAGAAATTTGGAAAACAGCTATCTAGCCAACTATGTTTCTGCCCATTCCAAGAAAGTTTATCCAATAGGAAGGGGAAATTATTGAACAATATCATTAAAATCACATACAAGTAAATTTTTTCTGTTGATAACTGAAAAACTATTGCATCAGTAAATGTACAGGGAACTACCAGAAGTTTAAACCAGATTCAAAAAAAGGACATAAAAGGTTATCAAAGCTGATGTCAGATGGATCTTGGGTGAAAGCAGAGAGTACTAGAAAGATGCTTGCCTGTATTTTACTGACTATGCAAAGTCATTCTAGTGTGTGGATCATAGCAAATTATGGGTAACATTGTGAATAATGTGTTTCCCAGAAAACTTAATTGTGCTCATGTGGAACCTGTACAGACACCAAGAAGCGGTCATTCAAAGAGAAGACAGGAACACCACACAGTTTAAAATAAGGAAAGGTGTATGTCAATGCTGTATTCTTTCACCATACTTGTGCAATCTGTATGCTGAGCAAACAGTCTGAGAAGTTGAGCTTTAGGAAGAAGAACTTGACATCGGGATTTAAGGAAGCCTCATTAACAAACTGTAACATTTTAGATGACTCAATCATGCTGGCTGAAAAGGGCGAAGACTTGAAGAACTTACTGATGAAGATAAAAGCCTTCAGTATGGATTACACCTCAACATAAAGAAAAAACAATCCTAGATGAATAAGCAGCATCATGATAAACAGAAAAAAATTTGAAGTTAGAAAGAATTTTGTTTTACTTGGATCCACAATCAATGACAATGGAATAAGCAAACAAGAAATCAAACGGTGTATTTCATTGGTCAAATCTGCTGCAAAAGACTTTTTAAACTTTTAATACACACAAAGGCCACTTTGAGAACTAAGGTGTGCCTAACCCAAGCTATGTTTTTTTTTTTTTTTTTTTACTGCCTCAGGTGCATGCAGAAGCTGGACAATGATTAGGAGAGATAAAAGAATTGATTATTTTGAATTATGGTGTTGGTAAAGAATATGAAGTATACCATGGACTGCCATAACAATCTGTCTTGGAAGAAGTGTAGCCAGAATATTTCTTAGAGGTGAGAATGGTGATACTTTGTCTCACATATCTTGGTCATGGTATCAGGAGGGACCAATCTCTGGAGAAGGACTTCATTCTTGGTCAAGGGTCAGAGAAAAAGAGCAAGACCCTTGACAAAATGTATTGACAAAGTGGTTGCAACAATGAGCTCAAGTATAGCAACAGTTGTGAGGGTGGAACAGTAACTATCAGTGTTTTGTTCTGTTGTACTTAGGTCTTTATGGATCAGAACTCGCTGGTTATTAACAAAGCAATAACAGCAATATATTTAGTAAAATCACTAGTATAGTTCTCAGTAAATTTTATTACACTTTTAACTTGGAGAAATTTTGGTTTTCTGGGATATATGAGTACCATAAACATCAATGGAACATACTTAAAGTTCTCTGGTAGTAATCTACTTCCTTAGTGATACTACCTCGGAAACCAAAGGAAGGATCGCTATGAGTTGGGTCCAACTTGACAGCACATAACAACAATGACAATATGTGTTAGGAGTCCCTAAGTTGCACAAATGGGTAAGTGTCGGGCTACTAACAAATACATTGACAATTCTAATCCACTCAGAAGCCCTTGGAAGACAGGCTATTCAATCTACTTCTGAAAGATTAAAGACATTGAAAATTCTTTGGGCTGCCAGGTTTCCATGAGTTGAAATTGACGCAAACCAACTGGTTTTATTTTGTTGTAATATGCCTTAAATCAAAATATTTTGATAACATCTGTTCAGAAATGAAATACTTGAAAATATTTCTACATTTGGAATTCTTACTAGATATTTCTTGTGATGTGAATTAAGAAAGAAAGAAGCATTCATTATCAGATAAAATTCCATTAAAAGTTATATGTAATGATCAACAGTAATAATAAAATTATAGCTGAAAGCAACAGCAGCATAAAATGTCTCAGGCTCTTATTGGATATATTGAATCAAATAATGGCTGAATAGGGAAGACTAGCTACTGCTTCTTTTGGAATTGTATTTTTTGAAGTTTCTATCTGTCATTTCTGGTTACTTTGTTTTTATCAAACAAGACCATAATACCAGAGAAAACTGTATTCTTGACATACACAGCCAGATGACTGTGTTGCCCGTGAAGTCAACTTTCATAAGATTTTTGTTATCTGTGCTATCTATGATCTATGCTCTTCCTCTATAACCCCTTCTCTTTCTTTTTTCAAGTATATTTGTTTTGTACAGTTAAATCACTAACATTTATATGGTTACCAGTTTTCATATTGATTTAGAATGCAATTTCACTGCAACCTAAATAATTGGATAAATGTGAAATATAGTTACTCTTCATTATAATCAGATTCCACATTAATGAATCCCCATATTCACTAAAATTGTGTGCAATTTCCAGGTCTCTTGCAGACATGCACATATGCAGAGCATAGAACTATTTCTTGCTGGGTTCAAAAGAGCTGGTTTGGTATTCCCTAATTCAGTGTACCCAAGGAATTTATAGAGTATAACTACCTTCAGTAACCATAACTGAATGTAAATATTTATTTATTATTGTGATAATAATAGTGTGTAAAAGAATTTGCAAGGAGCTCTGGTAGCATAGTGCCTACGGCACTTGATTGCTAACCAGAAGGATGGTGGTTCATACGCACCAGCCACTCCTCGGAAAGAAGGTTGGGGAATCTACTTCTGTAGTGATACTGCCTTGGAAACCCAAGGAAAGGATGCTGTGAGTCAGGTCTGACTCGACGGCACATAACAACAAAAAAACAACAAAAGAATTTGTTAAGTTTATAACGTCCCCCTACAAAAAAGAAAGAAAAAAAGAAAGAATAAAGGAAAAAAAAGAGAAGGACTGCAATGGAAATGCTATGATTTTGTCAACTACAGTTGGTACAATTTGACTTGGTTCTGGTCTGTGCACTTGAAGTAAGTAATACATGTTACCTCAGGTTTCACCATAAACCCTCTGCAAAATCGTCCACTTCACGTTTACCATGGCAGTGTCAGAGTTGAAAGATATTTGGAGACTTGTGTCAACACTTGGACAGCATCATGATCCACATCTTATTTTAATTTGACAAAGGAATGCATTTTATGTCTATCTACTGAAATAATATGTCAGGTTTACTATGACAATAACAAAACAATAAATTTATTGTTATAATTAGAACCCTTGGTTTAGAGTTATTTTATTGTGCAAAGCTGGAAATGAGAAACTCCTCAGTTAAAAATATCAACCCCTAATGTGTAACAAACTTGGTATCAACATTTTTATTTAAACATATCACTAAAAATTTCTGATTTGACAAAAAAGACTTGAAAAATAATTTTAATATTTGAAGGGTCTAAATTTCAAACATTTACCAGTAAAAGCAAGTATACTTGTAAAAGTGAGTAATCTGTACTTTCAATGAACAAAATAACTGTGCAATAAAAGTA
Source organism: Orycteropus afer afer (assembly GCF_000298275.1). Taxonomy (NCBI): domain Eukaryota; kingdom Metazoa; phylum Chordata; class Mammalia; order Tubulidentata; family Orycteropodidae; genus Orycteropus; species Orycteropus afer. The sequence goes on along the minus strand of NW_006922497.1, from coordinate 48,350 downwards.
GAAGCTATATTATTACTCAGTGTTTAAGAGCATGGTGTCTGAAATGAGACAATTGGATTATCTCTCTGCTTTGTGATTTACAAAATTATAATTTAGAAAAATTTGTATAAAATCAGTAAGATTCAATTTGCTTGCATAATTATTTCATTAATTTTGATTTACCCCACTACAGTGACGACTATATCGGGACAGTGACTAACCCTGTTTTGCTAACCATTGTATTATATGACCTAATACAAGGTCTGGGCCATAGTAATATATATCAAATAATACATATATGTGATGTGTTTTATGAAGACTGAAATCTTTTTCAAACTGTGTCTGGTACATAGTACAAAATTAGAAACACATGCATTCAAATAATAAACTACATTATTTAGTTTATAAAAGCTTTATTCTAGTTGGAACATCTAGTGCAAATAGAGAATCACACATATGCGTATTTTGATGTTTGATTCATTTTCTTTTATCCAAATAGCTTGTACAATTGCATAGTCCAGTATGGCTATGAAATGCTATGGTCCAAACAATGAACATTAAAATGAAATAGGCAGTTGAATAAAATATCATGAAGATATTTATTACCAATATTAACATATTAAACATAAGGATAGTTTTACAGTTCACAAAATTTTTATTTTTTTATTTTTTTATTTTTTATTAG
>NW_006922497.1:37454-40105 GCF_000298275.1 Orycteropus afer afer | reverse complement strand
GGGTCCAAGATTATCTTCTGTGTCTGTGTTAATTGGTTTCCGTTTTCTTTGTTGAAGAGGGTCTGTGCAATCCTTCTGCCTAGTCCGCCATCTTGCCCCGCCTCCTCCAGTTCACAAAATTTTTAGATTACAGGAATATAGATTATGACTGTGTATAAAGTCAAAATACAAAACATATATTTGTCTCCAAGATTGTTAGCCATCTTATGCTCTATAACAACCTATGACAGTATGACACGTCTTGACAAGAACAATGTTTCCAATGAAGAGCTTGTTGTAGTTGTTAACCAATTCCACACATCAAACTAGAATATTTCATTTGTACCTGGCACAGAATTGTATATAGAAGTTGCAGCTCTTCTGTGTCTGATTGCTAGATTCAGCCTGTGATGCCAACCCTGCCTCCAAATATCGTTTTCACTATGACTCAAGCACAAATAAATTGAAATTAATGTGAAATCCCTACTCTCCAATATTCCTCAACATTTATATCTTATTTAATAGTTCTTTTGAGTGTCTGATTTTGTGAAGTCATCCTAACAGGAAAATCTCTTAATGACATTCATTTTAAATCTAAATACCAAACAGCCTGAATTTATCAAACAGTAAATATAATTCTATTATTACAATAATAAGCCATATCTTGTTCCCTAAAATGAAGTAGTTCTTAAATTTTTATATACAAAATTAGTTTGTACTTTGCCATTAGTTCTATTTCTGAAGATAGTTAAAGAAGAGGTATAACAATAATTATGAAATGATATAGAAATTAAACTTCATCAGCTTTGACCCACCTTTAACTTTATTCACAGTCCTGGTCAAACTCTATTCCTTCAGTGTTCAACTTGAAACAGGCACTATATACTAAAGAAAGGAAAAGAGTTTCACTACCCATTTATTATTTTTACAATCCAATATTTCTGTCGAGTGCCTAACGTCCACAGTGAGAGGCAATGCAGAAAAACATATATCATTGCCATAGACAAGAATATGACCTAAGAATACGAATCATACTTATTCCGTTTTATTGTCTTGTTTTGCTTTAATCATTTTTACTTGGCTAAAGCACCCCTTCGCCTTCAAAATAATTTTGTTTTGATTTATTTAAAAGATCAGTAAAATTTTCATATTACATAACTATAGATGTAATTCCTAGTTTTATGCATGATGAGAATGGTACCTGTGAAAGAGAGTTAAAAACAACTGATCTTTTACTATGACACTTTTAAGTTTATGTTTTTGTCAACATTGCCAAACATAATAAAGCAGCCACAAATCAGTTTAGCATAAATGTGGACAATAATTACAAGGTTAGCACATGATAAAACAGTTAGAAATATATTATGTATGGCTCTAACAAATTTGGCTCCACAATTAATATTATGTTTTCCTTCTATCTCCAGTCCACTGGAGGTAACTTGTAACTTGCTAATTCTGGAGACTATGAAAATTTGAATAGATAAAATGATTATTTCCAATTTCTCATCTAATTTAACACAATTTTTACATAGTTGACATTTCATTTTTATTGATACTTTCTAAACTTTTGGCCTCAAGGACATCATTTTGTAATGATTTTTACCGTCTTAAGCCTAAGGACATACACTTCTCATTCTGGTTTCATTTTTCTTCTATATCTTTACAACCAATGAATTTTGGAATTTCAAAAGGCTCATTCCTTGGGTCTACTCTCTATGTACACTCACTTCCATGATGATCTCAATGAATGTCAGAGCTCTAAATATGTTCTGGAATCCCTGGTTTTTCAAATCTTTAAAAGATTGGAGCTTTGAGTTCACCCAGAGGTAAACTGAAAGATGATCTAATTCCAGTAATTCAGCCCCTGAAAACCCTATGGTGTTCACCTCTACTCTTACACACACAGGGTTGCCATGAGTCAGAAATGACTTAACAGTAATTGGTTAAATACATTCTATAGTTCTGTTTTGTTTTTCCCATGATACCCTTCTCCTTTCATTCAAACCAGAAAGTAAAATCTCTGCCACTGAGTTGATTCCAACTCATAGCAACACCGGTTCTGTTTCTCAGGAAGTAAATCCTTCCACTGAGAAGCTGATGAGTTTGAATCACCAGGCTTCTGGTTAGCAGTGAAATGCATTAGGCACTATACCACCAGAACTACTTTCTCCTTGCACTAATAGAAATCAGCTCAATTAATCAGACAAGCAAAATTTAATGAAATAGAATCAATACATTAAAAATGACATATCAGGGTAATATATTAGTTTCATCAAAATTAGAAACCTTTGTGCTTCCAAAGAGAAAGTTTATAAAATGAAAAAAAAATATGTTGAAAAGCACATATCTCATCAAAGACTATTCTGAGAATACATAAAGAACTCTTCCAATCAACTATCAAACATATATACAATTTAAAAAGGGACAAAATTTTGAATACACATTTCACAAATTAAAAAAAAAAAAAAAAAGAAGCAGCAGCTTCATAAATGGCTAAGAAGCACGTGAAAACTTATTTAACATCATTAGTAATTGTTGTTGTTGTTATATGCCGTCGAGTCGGACCCGACTCATAGTGATCCCTCCTTGGGTTTCCGAGGCAGTATCACTACGAAAGTAGATTGACCCATCTTCCTTCCGAAGAGTGGCTCATGGGTTTGAACCGCAAGTAG
>NW_006922497.1:35824-37045 GCF_000298275.1 Orycteropus afer afer | reverse complement strand
TGGCTAGAATGTGGAGATTGGAAACCTCACACATTGTTGCTGGGAATATAATATGATACAGTGCCTTTGAAAAACAGTTTTTCAGTCCCTAAAATATTTAAATTACAATGTCCATATGACCCAGCAATTCTGTTGCTGTTAGGTGCTGTAAAGTCTGTTTTTTTTTTTCCTTTATAGCAGGTCTGGTGGTGTAGTGCCTGAGCCATTTGAGTGCTAACCAGAAAGTTGGCAGTTCAAATCCACCCATCACTCCTCAGAAGGTAGATCAAGCAATTTTTTTTCCATAGTAATACCACCTTAGAAACCAAAGGAGAGGTCACTATGAGTCAAATCAACTCAATGGTGGTGAGTTTGTTTCTTTTTTTTTTTTTAGTATGTGGCAGAATATAATTGCCTTCAATTTTCCTAGACTATAATCTCTATGGGAGAAGATCACCATGTCTTTCTCCTGCGAAGCTGCTGGGTGGTCTTGGTATATACTCAAAACAATTCAAAACATCTTTCCACTCCAAATATGTGCACCGATGTTCATAGAAGAATGATTTATAACAGTCAAAAAGTACAAACAACTCAAATGTCCATCAATATATGAATGGAAAAACAAATTGTGATACATCCATGAAATGGAATATTATTTGCACATGAAAAGGCATAATGTACTAATGTGTGCCACAGCAAGAATGGTCTTTGAAAACATTATTTTTATTGAAAAGGTTCAGAAAAAAAGCCATATATTTTCTCATTCCATTAATATAAAATATCCAGAAGAGGTAAATCTGTAGAGACAGAAGTTAAATTAGTTGTTGTTGTTGTTAGGTGCCATAGAGTACTCTCTGACTCATAGCAATTTCATTACAGCAGAATGAAACACTGCATGGTCCTGTGCCAGCCAAACAATCTTTACTATACCGACCGAGCCCATCTTTGCGGCCTCTGTGTCAATCCATCTCGTTGAGGGCCTTCCGCTTTTTTGTTGTCCCTCCACTTTGCAAAGCATGATATCTTTCTCCAGGGAATGGTCCCTTCTGACAACATGACCAAAGTAGCTGAGACAAAGTCTGGCCATTCTCATTTCCAAGGAGCATTCTGGCTGCACTTCTTCCAGGACAAATTTGTTAGCTCTTGTAGCAGTCCATGTACTTTCAGCATTCTTCGTCAATACCACAACTCAAAGGCATCAGCTCTTCTTTGGTCTTCCTTATTCATTGTCCAGTTTTCACA
>NW_006922497.1:30764-32370 GCF_000298275.1 Orycteropus afer afer | reverse complement strand
CCCTCAATGAGATGGATCCACACAGTGGCTGCCACAATGGGCTCAGGGATAGCAAGGATGGTGAGCTGGCACTGGACTGTGCAGTGTTTCATTCTGTTGTAACTAGGGTCATGATGAGTCAGAGCTGACTCGATGACTTCTAACAACAGCAAAAAACTGCACTTAATCATTCATGTAAATATTTCTGATATGTGAATTATATTTAAACTCAAAATAGATTGTCAAACTCACCTACTTGTCAATCCACTTGATGTGTAATAAAAACTCCAAACCCAAACTCACTACCGTTGTGTGGATTTGACTCATAGAAACCCCTCCTTGGGTTTCCAAGGCAGTATGTCTACAGAAGTAGATTGCCCTATCTGCCTTCTGAGGAGTGGCTCATGGGTTTGAACCCCCAGCCTTCTGGTTAACAGTCATACGCCTTAGGCACTAGGCCAGCAGAGCTCTCTGATGTGTACTAGGCATATCAAATTTATTTTCTATTAGCTGTAGGTTTTTCATGCATGCCCTTTATTTGGTTAACAAATTATTTCTAATTTGTCAAATTTTAATAATTAAAGTTATTGTATTTTGTTATGTTTTATGTCTATTGAAATGATCATGATGTTTAATACTCATATTCAAATTTCTTCTCAGCAATGAAAAAATTACCACCTGCTCCAAATTATTATAACATCTAAATGGGCAGTGACAATAGTCTTCAAAATGGAGTTCTTATCTTTGCCTTGTCCCAGTACAGCATATTCCTCAAATAACAGTCAATGTTTTCCTGCTAAAACCTAAATCTGATTATGCCAGTCTTTTACCAAAATTTCCAATGGCTTCACATTTCCAATTAAGCAAAATTCAAAGCCATTACCCTTACCAAAATGACTTTGCAAATCTTTCCTTTTTCATCCTCACACAGAATACCCTATACTGCAACCCTTCATCAGTACACATTCTTTCCGAGAAGTATTGTTTCATTGTTTGGGATCTTCTATCTGGGTATATAATGGATGAAAAATATAACAACTACTGTTATGAAAGATATAAAAGAATTTCCAAATGTTAAGCTTAATGTGTTTAAATTCATAAGGAAAATAATCTAAGTACACAAATAACATTTTTCAAAGTAAAAATCATTATGCTATGAACAAGATAAATATAAAATAATAATAATAATAATAATAAAGCTTAACAGAGTGAGAGATACCCTAATGAAGAAAGTCAGGGAAATGTTGATAGGGAATGTGGCCTTTTCAAAACATATGAGTGAACAAGCTGGATGAAAAAAAGGAAGTCTTAAATGGTTGCAAAATAAGAGATGAATTTTCTTTTTTACAATGCTTTTTTGTTGTAAAGAAATAATTGGGTTACAATACATTTCACATGCCTAATTATAAGTTAGCTGCTCTGCTATCATAGTGCCTAAGGCACTTCACGGCTAACCAGAGGGCTGGCGATTCAAACCCACCAACTACTCCTTGGAAGGAAGGTTGGGCAATCTACTTCTGTAGTGATACCGCCCTGGAAACCCAAAGAGGGGTCTCTATGAGTTGGTTCCAACTCGAGGGCACATAACAACAACAACAGCAACAATTATAAGCTAGTCCTTATTTTT
>NW_006922497.1:27829-29474 GCF_000298275.1 Orycteropus afer afer | reverse complement strand
TCATTTTGCTTTTCTATCTGCACCAAATTTTGTTTGTTTTCAAATGAATTGGAGTTTCTCAGGACACACCATGGTAAAATAAAGTTGATTTCTACAATGAAAATGAGGCTATGGGGCAGCCGCAGGTCATAGGATTTATAGAATGCAGATGGGCATTGCCGTATTGATGACAATGAAGGGTTGACTAGAGCAGTATCATTAGAATGATCTTCTCTACAGCCATCTGGCATTGTTGTTCAGATGTACCTCTGAGGACCTATCAGGGCCTCAATGCAGTAACTCTTTCCATAATATTTCAACTACTGTATTAGAATCTACTGTTATTTCTGCATCAACAGTCTTTAGAAAGTTTCCCTTAAAAGTTAAAAGGCTTTTATTCTTAACATGAATTAATGTGGATCACTTCTACCATTTTCCCTCTTAATATCCATTGGGACATATCACAGGAAATTGCTAAAGAATTGGAAAATGGAAAGATCAGCAATAAAGAGTAAATTAATCATAGTGTGTGCACATGTTTTTTTGAGTGTATATGTATTTGGATGTGTAAATATACACACAATATACATCATATTTTTAGAGTAACAGAAACAATATTAGGAACTTACATCATTAAGAAAAACTCACCTGGTTCCTTGAGGAAAAACAAATATATATATATTCCAATTACTACTTTCAAAACTCCATAAACCATAAGTAATCTTAGTATAATTTGTTGAATAGCTTGTTTCAAAAGAGACTAAGTAAATCACTCAAGTGAAATAAAATTTGACACATATTAGGAGGATATAAACATCCTCTAAGAAAGCAAAGTAATACTTTATATGTCAAAAATAAAACGGTAATAATTGATTTAAAAAAACTATATTTCAAAAGTTAGTGAGATTTTAGATATAATCAGTTTTGAGATATTCAACAGTGTTTCTGAGAGACAGTAAATTTACTATCTTGCTTAAGGTTTATAAAATGTAAAAAAATAATCAATAAAATACTACCTAATGTTCTCCTTGAATGACCCCACCCGCCCACCTCGGCCCTTTCATGAGAGACAGACAACCCTTTAGGTGATAGTCAATGATGAGAATATGAGAATAAGATATATATATATATATATATATATAGAGAGAGAGAGAGAGAGAGAGAGAGAGTTTATATATAAAACTCTTAGAACAACTAGTTCAAAATATCTTTCAGCAAAAGAATTTTCACTTTATTTTATACATAAATGTAAAATAGTTTAATTACACAAAGAATTAAAAGGTAACAACTTCCAAATGAAGACTACAGAAATTGTTTAAAGAAAGCTTGAAAAAGAAAATAACTTTTTCTCTTAGACCATGTAAATATCATCGGAATGAAAAATTTGTTTTTAAAGGGAAAAGAAAGAGAAAGTGAGACAGAGAGACACAGAGACAGCACCATTGTTCAGATGAGTAGCAGAGGTGATAGAAAGCCATTTGCCCTGAGATTGCTTAAGGGATTTGAATTTAATTCTAGAGTAATACTTAGTGACACACTAATGACTTTAAAAAAAAGAACATTTATTGGACTCATTATGGAAAAATAATTCATTTTCTGGGTATATAAGATTTGTAGTGCCTTAGGCACTACGCTACCAGAGCTCCTTAAGTTATTTAACTGCTAA
>NW_006922497.1:24188-25249 GCF_000298275.1 Orycteropus afer afer | reverse complement strand
CTAGACTTCTGACAACCTTTCTTTCACTGGTTTCATCTCTGCCAGGTCCTCATCTTTCATAAGTTGATGTAGCTTTTGATAAATTTATCTTTTTAGTTGAAGTAATTTGAAATGGGATTTCAGCAAAAAAACAAATTTTGCTAAATTTACTATTAATATAGAAACAGTATGTCTGGGTTGTTTTAATTTAAGGTTAAAGATCAGTAGATCTCAAATGCAGAGATTAAAATAATGATGTAAACATCCCAAGGCAACCAACTGGCCAGAAATTCACAATAAAATTAAAATCTGACAGTGTAGACAGTGAAGGTAGCTCACAATGTGGCTGAGGACAGTGATTCATAAACAGAGTAAGTGGAGTTTTCCACCAACTACACAACAAATGATATTTGACATCTGTTCCCAAAGCAGAGGTTTATCAAAATCTGCCTTACATGTCACTTTCTAAGTGGTGCTTGGACAAAAATAAGTAGTGACAAATGTTGTTCTTAGAATGAAGTACACTTTTCTGCAAATATGGGCAATTTTAACAAGTCTCAGATCCTCTGCGGAGTCCTTGTGTTTTTAAAAATGACTGCTAGTTGTATTGCAATGACAATAGGCACTAACACTGAGTCATTCAATACTGTGCTTACTATGTGACTAGCTGAATTTTATACTTTTGCAATAATAATTAATTTAAATCTCATAACAAACTTACACATCAATTATTTTATGTCACCTTCAACAGGATAAGACATTGAGGCACAAGGAAGTTGGGCAAATTGCTTAGGTAACCAGAGTCAGCAAATCAGTATGCATTAAAGCACAGGTTTCCTACTTCTTAAACCTGTCTTTTTAAACTCCTAGGCTATATCTCCTTCTTGATATAATGCATGGTGTGACAGAAAGATTACTGAGCCTGGAGTTAGACAACTTAAATTAAGTTCTCAATACTGCATTTAATATCTCTTGATTATTAACAACTCACTTAATCTCTCTGGTTCAATTTTCTTTATCTGTAAACCTAGAACACAACTTTGCCTCTTGAGGATCAGAATGTGATGATGTAAATGTAATGT
>NW_006922497.1:22034-23078 GCF_000298275.1 Orycteropus afer afer | reverse complement strand
AAAAATTGTGTATAACAATGAAAAGAATGGGAATTCCAGAACATTTAATTGTACTCATGAGGAATCTGTACACAGACCAGGAGGCTGTCATTCAAACAACAAAAAAATCCATCTGACATCAGCAATGATGTCAGAACAAGGGGACACTGCATGGTTTAAAATCAAGAAGGGAGTGCATCAGGATCATATCCTTTCACCTTATCCAACCCATATCCTGAGCAAATAATCCAAGAAGCTGGATTATATGAAGAAGAACATGGCATCAAGGTTGAAGGAAGAATCATTAACAATCTACAATACACTGATGACACAACTTTGCTTGCTGAAAGTGAAGATGACTTGAGGCACTTACTGACGAAGATTGAAGAATACCATCTGCAGTATGCCTTACATCTCAATATGAAGAAAACAAAAGTCCTCACAACTGGACCAATAAGCAGCATCAAGATAAATGGAGAAAAGATTAAAGTTGTCAAAGACTTCACATTGCTTGGTTCTACAATCAATGCCAATGGAAGCAGCAGTCAGGACATCAGATAGTGTATAGCATTGGGCAAGTTTGCTGCAAAGGACTTCTTTCAAGTGCTGATGAGCAAAGATGTCTCCTTGAGGCCTAAGGTATGCCTGACACAAGCCATGATATTTTCAATCACCTCATATGCATGTGAGAGCTGGACAATGAACAAGGAAGACTGAAGAAGAGTTGTTCCTTTTGAGTTGTATTGCTGGCGAAGAATGCTGAAAGTACTGCTGAAAGAACTAACAAATCTGTCCTGGAGGAAGAGCAGCCTGAATGCTCCTTGGAAGCGAGAATGGCCAGATTTCATCTCACTTACTTTTGTCATGTTGTCAAAAGGGACCATTCCCTGGAGAAGGACATCATGCTTGGTAAGGTGGAGGGTCGATGAAAGAGGCGAAGGCCCTCAATGAGGGATTAACACAGTGGCTGTGTGAATGGTCTCAAGTGTAGCAGGGATCGTGGAGCTGGCACATGACTGGGAGGTGTTTCATTCTGCTGTGCATAGATAGGGTCTCTATGAGTCA
>NW_006922497.1:19187-20699 GCF_000298275.1 Orycteropus afer afer | reverse complement strand
CTTTCCATTCATACATACTTTCATATATTCTTTCAGCTATATATATTCATTCTTCAATACAGAGATACATAGAAATATGCAATTTTGTTTATCTGATGATAAAGTGCTATATCTGTATGTTGATAAAATTCAGGAAATCAATTTTTATCATAATAGTTTGCTATGCCTTTATTGCTTTTACTTGATGATGTGTTAGTCATATTAAAATTGTGATATTGATATATTAATTAAATCATAACAAGAAAAAAATAAATATAATAGCTTTTCACAAATTAAGTGTTACTGTTATTAGTGAATGCTCCACAGAGAAAGATGCCTTTATTCTCAGTATATAGAACACCAGCATGTCAATGCTCCTATTACGCATATAGTTATTCCTTGTTAAATGGGAAATGTGTTTTAGAAAATGTTGCTCAAAGGAAAAGTATATTAAGCAAACACAGTAAGAAACTAGAAGAAATAGCTGTGATAAGATTGTGCTTCAGGATATTTCAGCAATCACTCCTTATATGTTTAGTATCTCATGCTGTTCAACACTTGACTTTAGAAGTACTTTGTTTTCACATACTCTGGTGCTACATACAAATGAAATTATTCAGCTGCATAAAATAAATGTCTGTATAACCTGAGAAGATATTATTCTCTCTTGAAGAGACCAAATAAAGGAAAGTGACCATATTTTTCACCAGTTCTTGCTATTTATTGATAGATAAACTGAATTTGTTCAGTAAATAAATTATCTGAAGAATTAAAGCAATTTAAATACTGTCAACCTTAGTAAAATGTCTGCATAAAGCTACTTATGAAAACCTAGCACTGTTATTTCAGGTGATTACACAGTTTTGGCCAAGCAACATTCGACTTATAAGAGGATTTTTAATATAAAAGTTTATTAACTGTATTTAATGGCTTAATAAATTTCTAATATTGTAAATATGATGAAAGATTTTTGCACATACCAAGCTCTTCAATACAATTCTGGGCTTTATGCAAGAAGCTTTCATAATGAACGTAGATCATCTTTCAAAATGATTTTTTGTGTAAGGATTTTTAGTCTTTCTCAAATGATGTGTAGTGTTCTTATTTTCATCTAACTACAGCAATCTGGGGAGCTCTGGTAGCATAGTGGCTAAAGCACTTGACTGCTAACTAGAAGGCTAGTGGCTCAATCCCACTAGCCACTCCTCGAAAGAAAGGTTGAGCAATCTACTTTCATAGTGATACTGCCTCGGAAACCCAAGGAGGGGTCGCTGTGAGTCGGGTCCAATTCAACTGCACATAACAATGACAACAATAGCAATCTGCAGCTCTACACTAGTTATTTTCAGCATATCCTTTGCTTTACACTATTATTTTAGACAATTAATTTCTATTTCATATTTATTTCTATGGCATGTAAGGGAATTGTGGAAAGAATATTCATCTACCATGTCAGTAGGAAAATGTATGAAGAGTGAAATATATTCTAATCAGATGGAAGCTAGCCAACATTATTTATGAAGTTTCTTAACT
>NW_006922497.1:17906-18482 GCF_000298275.1 Orycteropus afer afer | reverse complement strand
CTTTTATTTTAATACCCACTGGTACAGATCAGTCATGGTTGAAAAATGATGCCATTTGCATTTAAATAGATGGAAGAAACAAAGGAATATTGTGTTTTATTCATAGAAGGCTCCTTTTTCCCCTCCTTTAGAGGTTCCATAGTAATGCAGCTGCAATATTTTAGAAGATTTTGTTTCAATACCTAAATGTTGAAATCCTACATGTTCCCAATATATTCACTGGCTTTCTCCAAAAGTGGCCTCTAATTCCTGAGCAACCTGTATGTTTTGGTGACTTTCTTGGGCATTTTCATGTCCTGATATTTTACTGTAAGGCCTTGATATATACATTGTTGTTGTTGTTAGGTGGTGCCATCCAGTCTGCTTACAGGGACTTACACGAAACAGAAAGAGATGCTGCCCAGTCCTACACTATGCTCACAGTTCATGCAATGAGTGAGCCTATCATTACAATTCCTGTGTCAATCCATCTCATGGAGGGCTTTCTGTTTTTCCTGATCCTCTACTTTACCTAGCATGATGTCTTCTCCAGGGACTTGTCCCTTCTGACAACATGACCAAAGTAAGTAAGATAAA
>NW_006922497.1:16817-17536 GCF_000298275.1 Orycteropus afer afer | reverse complement strand
TTTTTTTTTTCAATTTTAAAGGTAAATCAATTAGCATGACTATTTTAGACTGGTATAAACTAAAACTTTTTTATTAATCCATGAATAGAAGTTGATAACTAGAAATATTTAATTTACATCAAGATTGGACATAAACTGATCTATTATATTAAAACTTAATAATACATTCCCTATACAACCTAAACTATCAAGATATTGACATTATTTATACACTTCAGGGCACTTAACATATTCATTTGAATTTAATATTATAATAGGTAAAATAATAAGAAATTATTTATATTATGCCATGGTATTTTCAATCATGTCTATGCATGTGAAAATGACAATGAATAAAGAAGAGTGAGGATATGTTTGGATTTTGTTGTTGGTGGAAAATACTGAAAAAACCATGGACTGCCAGAAGAATGAACAAATCTGTGTTGGAGGAAGTAAAGTTGGAATGCTCTTTAGGAGTGAGAATGGCCAGATTTCATCTCAATTTCTTTGGTCATGTTGTAAGAAGGGACAAGCCTCTGGAGAGGAATTTCATGCTTGGTCAAGTAGACAGTCAGCACAAAAGAGGAAGACCTTAACAAGATGGATTGACACGGTAGTTGCAGTCATGGGCTCAAGCATAGCAAAGATATTAAGGATGGGGCAGAGCCAGACAGTATTTCATTCTGGTGTACTTAGGATTGCTGAGTTGAAACTCATTCATCAGCATCTAACAACAAAAC
>NW_006922497.1:13220-14842 GCF_000298275.1 Orycteropus afer afer | reverse complement strand
GACGGCACATAACAATAACAACAACAACAACATTGCACTGAGCAAATTTACTGCAAAAGATCACTTTAAAGTTTTAAGGACCAAAGATGTCACTTTGAAGACTAAGGGGTGCCTGAGGTAAGCTCTGGTATTTGCAATAGCCTCATATGCATGTAAAAGCTAGACAAAACAAGGAAGATCTCAGAATTATTGCATTTGAATTGTGGTGTTGATGAAAGACGTTGAAAAGGAACAATGAAAAAATCTGTCTTAGAGGAAGTGCAGCTAAAATGCTCCATAGAGGAAAAACTGTCTAGACTTTCTCTCAAGTACTTTGATTACATTATCAGAGAGGACCAGTCCTTGGAGAAGGATATCATTCTTGGTAAAGTAGAGGATCAACAAAAAAAAAAAAAGGAAAACCTCAATGAAATGGATTTACACAGTGGCTGCCACAGTGGGCTCAAACCCATGGAAGAGTCACTATGGGTCAAGTCCAACTCAATGGCAGTGAGTTTGGTCTGGTTTTGGTAACAACAACAGCATTCTAGTAGATGTACATTTTTATATTTTGGTGGTTTTAATTTGCATTTCTCTAAAGACCAGTGATGCTTTGAAATTTTTTTTTTTTTCCTTATTGAACATTGACATCTCTTAAATCATGAATCACCTCTTCAAATCCTTGTCTTTTTTCCATTTTCTGTCTTATTATTCAGTTGCAGAGTAATATATATATTCTGAATACAAGTTCTTTGTTAGATTCATGTTTTGCAAAATCATTCTCACAGAGTATGTCCTTTTTTGTTTGTTGTCTTATATTTGTCTTTTTAAAAGTGTGTGTATGTATGTATACATGTATACATATATATCTTTGTTTATTAATTTTTACTCATGCTGCTCATTTTATCAAATCATTTTATTTATTTATTTATTTACTTATCTATCTATCTCTCTACTTATTTATATTTTTGGTTACTTCTTTAAGAGATATCTGTCTAACCCAGTGCCACAAAGATTGCTGTAAAGCATTTTATGAGAAATATATTAGTTCTACAACATTTACGTCTATGAATCATTTGGGGTTGATCTTTATATATGCTGTAAGGAAAGTATTGAGTTTGTTGTCGATTTTAGATCTAGATATCCAGTTGTTTCAACATAACTTGTTATATTCTATTTATCCATTAATATTTTATCCTTGACAACTATATTAATAGATAAATAAATGTAGAGATATATTTTTGGACTCTTTATTCAGATAGTTGTCTGATAGCATTAAACCCATATGACACTATCATGATTACTATTGCTTTATTTTAAGTCCTCAAACTTCTATTTATTTGTTAATTTATTTAAATTTTCAGCATTGGGTGCAACATAGGGAAAAACATTCACTAGGAAAGGATGTTATATTTGACAGAGGGTCTGCAGAATTAAGGGATCCTTCAATGAGATGGAGTAGGCACAGTAGGCACAACAGTGGGCTCCAACATACAGAAAGTTGAGAAGATGGCACAAGATCAGACAGTACTTCCTTCCATTACCCATAATGTCACATCAGATCATCATGAATCAGAGAGGATTCAATGGCAACTAACAAAAAGTCTCATTACAATCCTTTATATATTTTAAAATCATTCATC
>NW_006922497.1:10724-12190 GCF_000298275.1 Orycteropus afer afer | reverse complement strand
CTTAATGATAGAAATTCTCCCTTCTCTGCTCTGTGCTCTGTCCTCTTATCTCTTGTAAGATGAAAGGTATTGCAGACCACACTCCAGGAGAGCTTCCCTTACATCTATTTGGACAGTGATGGGACTAAGAGTGTTGCAACCAACCCATGACCTTAATTATTTTATACCTGATAAGCTTATCACACTAGATCACATCAGGGAGTATCATTTCATATGTGCCATATTACCTCATTACATAACTTGTTGTTGTTGTTGCTGTTGTTGTTGTTATGTGCCGTCGAGTCGGCCCCGACTCATAGCGACCCATCCTTGGGTTTCTGAGGCAGTATCACTACAGAGTAGGATTGCCCAACCTTCCTTCTGAGGAGCTTAAGATATTTTGTAGATATACATAATCAATTTAATTAAGTCCCCTTCTAATATTAGTTGATTATGAGTTTTGGGAATTTATGGTGGTATAAATGATTATCACACTTGGCTGCTAATCATAAGGTTGGAGTTTCAAATGCATCCAGAGATGATTCAGAAGAAAGGTCTGGTGAACAATTTGGAAAACAATCAGCCATTGGAAACTGGATAGAGTGTATTTCTGTTTTGTCACATATGGGGTAGCCATGACTTAAAATAAAAGGGTGTGGATTTTATCAAATTACTTTTATATATGTATCTGTTAACTTTTTTTCATGCTTTTGTCTCAGTATGACAGCTATTGATTTAAACTTACTGATTTTTAGATGTTAACAAAATCATGGTTTCATAATATAAACTCTGGTTGGTTAGGATGCATTATCATTCTTATATTTTGTTGCATTCAAATTACTAATGTTTTGGTAAGGGTTTTTCCATTTATGTTCATAAGGAACATTGGTCTTTAGCTTCCTTTGTTGTTATATGATTATCTGACTTTGGAATTAGGAAAAAAAAAAAAAAAATATATATAAAATAGTGGTATTATTTCTTCTTGATATATTTGACAGAAATCATTATTAAAGGAATGTGAGCCTAGAGAATTTTTCAAATTTCAAATTTATTTTCCTTATTTGATGTACTGTTCAAATTTTCTAGGATCAAGTTTACTAATTAATTTATGTAATCCAAAATTTGCTATTTAATCTATATTGTTGGATTTATTGATAAAAATAATTTTGTAATAGTCCATCAAGTCTGTGGCACAATAGTTAAGCACTTGGTTACTAACTGAAATTTCCCAAGGACTCCTCTGGGAAAAATTGTGGTGATATTCTTTCATAACTTTTAAGTCAAGTAAATCCTTTGGGTAGTTCTACTATGTCACATGGTCTTGATAGAACTTAACAACACTATGAATCATCATTATTTCAATTTCTGAAGGTCAGTAGTGATGTCTTCTATGTTATTTCTAGAATGTTTAATTTGTGTCTTCTCACTCTCTCTTTCTTATTTAGTCTGGAAAGAAATTTATCTATTTTTTTTTCTCCCAAAGAATT
>NW_006922497.1:9100-10104 GCF_000298275.1 Orycteropus afer afer | reverse complement strand
TTCTACTAGGTAGAATACAAACTTTCCTGTTGAAAATATCATGTGCATTTGAAAATAATGCATATTCTGGAGTTCTGGTTAGATGGCAGAATAGGCAGAAAGACTGCACAGACCCTCTTCAACAAAAAAAAAAGGCGATCCAGTTAACACAGATACAGAACACAATCCTGTAGCCCTAAGCCTGGAATGGAAGGCTATAGAAGTGGACTAAACTCCAACTAGCAGAAGAATTTGCATGAAAATACCTAAAAAAAAAAGGAGAAATATGGAGCTGCGGTCTGGCAGTGACCTTGGTGGCACAGACAGCTTGGATATTGCTGAGTGATGATAGGACCTATGAATTAACCTAAAAATCAGCCCAGCTAGCCAGGAACAGCACAGAAGACTGCTTTGGTGGCTGGGGAATAAAAGGGAAGCAGGGAAGAGGAAGGCGGGCTGAACTGTGGACTTTTCTCTGTCAGGAGGACACAGTCATTTGGAATGTTTACTAGTGGCTTGACCATTTGTGATATTTAAAGTGACAGCATTCTCCCAGATTTCAGGAACTTAAGAACAGGCTCCACTTGCTGGGAACCCCAAAGACATTTTGGATCCAAATGTCTGGAAAGGTATAGCATTTCCCTTGTTACTCTTATACCCTAAACCCTCTCTGTGAATGGAGGTGCATCCATCCCTCACTCCCACCCACTTTCTGGGTCAGCAGGAATTCCATCCCAGTCTGTGTGCTTGGAAGGAAACTGGGTACCCTTCCCTACCCTGCCCCAATTTTTTTTTCTTTTTTCTCTTTTGTAGTTTGTTTGTTTTAAAACTACTATTATTATTATTACTTTTGTGCTTTTTACTATTATTCTTTATTCTTCCCCTCCAAGGTTCTAGTTTTCAGTTGTTTTTTTTTTCTTTACCCTGTTCCTGGTTGCATTTTTTATTCTTTCTTTTGATTAACTGGGTGCCTTGCTTATCTTTCTGCCCTTTTCTCATTTTTTTCTTCATTATTCTCCTTCTCT
>NW_006922497.1:0-2416 GCF_000298275.1 Orycteropus afer afer | reverse complement strand
CAATGACAGATCTCTCCTTGTCCAGAGCAAAGAAGAATGAAAAACACCATAGATTCATGGAATGAATTAGTCCTAGCTAATGGTGTGCCATGCAATCCACAGCCTATACCACTATGAAACCAGAAGAACTAGATGGTACCTGTCAACCACTCAGTGGGAGATCTATGTAGGAGATTCTGGATAGAGAGGGAGAACAATGTGGAACATAACTCAAAATTATTTGAGGGAAGAAAAGAGGGGGACCAGGTTTGCTGGCCTAATAGAGCCTGGTGGAATCTCTGAGACTATGGCTCCTAGCTTCACTTCAGGTCTTGAATTGAACCCACAGCTGTGGCTTCCAGCCAAACAAAAGACAGGTATAGGTGTTGAACATTTACCTAAAGTAGATACACTCCTTGGAGAGAACAATCATGGGAGAAAGAAGGGCTATTTATGCACAGGGAGAAAGCTCAGGGGGCAGGGGTGCATGGAGGGATAGACACAGGGAAGAGGTGACTGTCGGGAGGAAGTGGGAGGGGAACTGTTGCATTGTGGTGAATTGTGGTCAAAGTCACGAGACAAAGTGTATGTGAACTGATGTATGGAAAGTGAATTTCCTCTTTAAATTTTCACCCAAATCACAATAATACTAATACTACTACTACTAATAATAATAATAATGCATATTCTGCTGATGTGGTTATTGTTTTTAGATATTAGTTGAAATTAGTTAGCTCCAACTCATGGTAATTTTATGTGTATAGAATTTGGGGATACTCACTCTGGTTTGTTTCTCTTGAAATGTTTCCCACACTCCTTTAGTGTTCAGGCATCTGACTTTTTTTTTTTTTTTCTCCTTCTCATTTCCTAGGTCAGAAAGATTTTGAGTATTTGGCATGTATCCTCACTTAAATCTGTTTGAGATGTTAGGATATCACTTGGTCACAGACTAAACCCAATGGAAATAGAAACATACTTGCATAGTTCCATTTTCCCCTTTTCAAGTAATCATACACTCTACAGAGTCTGCTTTATTCTTCCTCCAGGACCTTCAGGTAGTTGCTTTATGTACTATATTAAGGTTTAATAGTTTCTTTCTCCAGGGAGAGGGATCTACATCTGTGAAATCGGGAAGCAAGAGTAGTCTCTTGCTATATTTTGTATTTTTTTCTTTGCATTTTCTGAGTATATTCTGTAGTCTTTTACTTATGCTTAAATATTTATTCTCTAGTTCACATTGCTTTAATCTGTGTGAAGCTAATTGATAATACATTCATACAAGAGAAATGTAAAATACCATAAGTGAAAATGAAGGAATAAAGGTTATTAAAAATCCTAAAATATACAGATATTTACTTTTTAGATTTGGTGTGCAATTTACCATACTATTTTTTTTAAGGATTATATATTATATTTTGTATTCAGAGTAATATTATTTTAATAATAGGAATATCTCATTTGTGTTTTTGTCTATATTATAATATCAAGTTATGCTGAGATATTAATGCTAATTTAAACTGTAATACATTATCATATTTACCATAGATACATATATGCATAGATATATTTCATAAGATATGCAGAAATGCCAAATTTCCATAATCGACATTAACTGCTCAAACTGATTAGCATGAAATTTGTTGTATTAAAAACCTTGAGAAAAGGGGACCTTGAAATTGACTTGACATGTTAATATCATTTTTTTACAGTGAGACATTATAATTAAATGAGAATTTTATTGTAAATACACATGGTGCCTTTGCTTTCAGAAAATACTCTTACTCTAAACAATTTTTGGGGAATCATGTTAATTATTTAAGGAGATGTGCTTGTTCAAAACCTGTTGACATTTGTTAAGTTTGATGTATGCCCTATTTTGTGATTAAGTATGAATTTAAGACAAAAACACTAAGAAAATCAAATGATAAATAGTATTTTTTTTAAATCCACAAATGACTCAAATTATTATAGATATCTAGTATACATTTGTGTTTAATCCAAGAAACATACTTGTGTCTAAATAAAGCTAAATTGATACCTAAAGTCAATACCCAAATTGAAATAACCAGCTACTATTGTAAAGAAGAATAAATTAAATTTGTGCCATTTTAACAATGGATGAGTTGCCTAGTTTACTAGAAATATTACCTATTGTACTTCTTCTCTGATCAAATTTAATTAATTTCTTTTTTAAAACTTTGTTTACTATTTCATTATATAAGGCTATTTTATATACATATATTTTTACATGCAAATTAGAAGACTGTTTTTAATTATAACCTGGATCATCAGAAAATGTATTACATCTATCACAACAATACCTCTGGTCATAATTAAAACCATGCAAATAATGTTGACAGCTGGGCTTTTTTATTTGATTTTAATGGGTTTATCTCAAAGAACAAAGTGAAAATCAAAAAAATCTATAATTTTGTCA
>NW_006922496.1:562757-563488 GCF_000298275.1 Orycteropus afer afer | reverse complement strand
CCTTACCTCCTGCTATCCATACCACTGTGTAGTTGCCTCCCACACTGCACCTTGATTGCTCTGTGTGACCAATAAAATACATCAGAAATGATAGCACGTCTCTTCTGAGATGAGGATATAAAAGATTATGACTTCCATCTTGGATTCTTTCTTTCTTGGATCACCCACTTGAGAAAGATGCCATTTTATTACTAACCCTATAGAAAGTCCCAAAGGACAAGAAAGTGAGGCCTCCAGCCAACATCTAACAAGGAAATGAGACTTTCCAACAACCATGTAAGTTTGGAAGAAGATCCTCCAGCCTGTCAAGCCTGGAGTTGACTGCTGTCCCAGCCAAAATCCTGACTGCAACCTCATGAGAGTTCCTTAGCCAGAACCACCTAGCTAAGTCACTCCCAGATTCCTGACTTTCAGAAACCATGTGAGATAACAAATGTTTATTTTGTTAACTCACTAGGTTTTGGAGAAATTTGTTATGCAGCAATAGATAACTAATACTGACTAAGGTAGATAGATAACTAAGGTACTGACCTTAGGCCAATGTGACTCCAATACCTGGAGAACAACAGGGAAAACCCTTTAGGAGAGAAGCAGGAAGACACTGGGGATGGGCAGAACCAGCAAAAACGACCTGAAGTGATGTGGGCAGAGCATCAATTAGGTCCTCTATACCCCTAAAACAAATGTTTCATGAAACAATTGTTGTTGTTGTTGTTATGTGCCGTCGAGTC
>NW_006922496.1:526620-529005 GCF_000298275.1 Orycteropus afer afer | reverse complement strand
TTCCCTGTGTCCATCCCTCCATGGGCTCCTGCCCAGGGTAAACTTCTTCGTCACCATTTGCTTTAGGAGGAATTTCAGGTACCATATATCAAAGGATGGTATGGGGGCAAGTACAGGTCTTAGTTTGGCAATCTAGATCAGCGATTCTCAACCCTACTTGTCCATTAGAATTTCCTAAGAAGCTTCCAAAAAATAAGTGAATAAAAAAGATGCTTAGACCCCAGTGTAAGAGATTCTGATTCAGTTGGCCTGGGCTGGGGTGTCAGTGTTGGTATATTTTGAAATGAGTTCCCAGGTGATTCGCTTGTGTAACTGGAATTGCAAACCATTGATCTCAGGGGATAATAGCTGGCCTGGGTCATTTGGAGTCTTATAGATCTGGAGATAGGTGGGGAGTTTCTAGCATTGTACCTGAGGCACTTGACTGCTAACCAGAAGGCTGGCTGTTCAAACCCACGAGCAACTCCTCGGAAGGAAGGTTGGGCAATCCTACTTCTATAGTGATACCACCTCAGAAACTCAAGGAGGGGTCGCTATGAGTTGGGGCCAACGATGGCACATAACAGCAACAACAAGAAGATTCTGGGACCAGATCTCCAGTCTTTCAGTTAAAAAAAAAAAAATGGCCTTACTACTCTTGGTGCCTAACTAGAGGAGCAACCATTATAATCATTGAGGGGGCTTTTCAAAATACAGATGCTTGGTCTTCTGGAGTTTCAATTTGTATTGATCTGCAGTGGAGGCTGGACTTTGTTTTCTTTTTAAGTACTCCGAGGTGATTCTGATTCCTGGGACATCGCTCTATGGTTCCTGGTGTAGCTTACTATAAATATTCTTACCTTCTTAATACTTTCCTATCATGTGATCTGTGGTCATATAAATAAAGCTAGTTTGAGGAAGATGTTCCACAAAGCAAGATGTATCCAATCTAATATTTTTTCTGACCCACTAAACCGATTTCTGGAAAGGAGTTTGGAGTAGATTCCGTTTCTTAGAGGGAACCTACTTCTGTTGACTCACTCACTGCCATTGAGTTGATTCCAACTTATAGCAACCCCCATTGGGTTTCTGAAGCTCTAAATCTTTTTGGAAGTAGATCGCCCCATCTTCCTTTTGTGGAGAAGCTGGTGGGTTTGAACTGCTGACCATCTGGTTAGCAGCCAAATGCCTCACCCACCACGCCACCAGTGCCTGGTCTGTCAAAAAATGAGACTGTCATCCAATATGAATAACAAAAAACAGAATTCATCAGTTACCAAAGTAAAGGAGAGCTGGGCTAGTCAGGCACATTCTGTAAGGGAAGCAGGTTGCTGATTTTTCCAGGTTATGTGGTGTTTGGGGGTTGTGTTGATTACAGAGGCATGAGTAGTTGACCATGGCCTTAGAAGTGTGGCTATTCAGGTAAAACTGAGAAGCATTTTTTACTGCAGTATGTCTGCTGCTGATTGATTGACCTTCAGTTGTGTGAGGTTGTAGTTATAATTCAGAGGTGTGTTTCCTGAAGCAAATTAAGTTGTCATTGATCAAATAGTTTTAAAGGGGAATAGTGGTGGTTACTAGCTACCATGGTTGTTGAATAATCAATCTTTTCACTTCTAGGTGTATGGAGATACTTATCCTTGCCTCAGACTGCCAGTTCTCAGTGAAATGAGGTTCCTTCTGCACCTTAGTCCCATTCTTCAGAAATCACCATAGTAATGTGTAGAAACTCCCGAGTCTAATAATTCCACAAACATTAATTGAGAATTTATGATTTCCAGGGACTGTACTAGGAATCTGCAAACCTTTACAATGCGCTGGGTGATAAATGTTCCTAAAAATTCCTTCTCCATTCCCTTCCCTTCTTGGGCTCAAGTTCTATTTCCGATGAAGCTTTTAGGAACTTTTTGCTTCTCCCAGTTGGATTTAAAATTAGATCTATGTGAAGTCCCTTGGGCAAGTCACATAGTCTCTCTGAGCCTCAATTCCTCTTTAGAATTGAGAATATCTTTGCTCACCCACCTTAGTCAAATGAGGAGAGTCAAATTGATATCTAAGTACTTTGTAAGCTAAAGTGATACAAATACATTTTGGGAACATTATTGCTTAGAGTTTACAGTGTTGCTTTGTTCTTAATTTCTTGTACATAAGTTTTGTTATATCAGTATTTGTTAAATGAATAAATTGATCAAAGAACTCCCCATTCTGGAAATGAAGGATGGTTCACTTTTTGGTTTTATAGGCTGCTACCAAGGAGATATGGGATCCCAGACTGGTTTGAATGGGAACCAACAACATAATGAGTTTGAGTCAATGAGTTCAGCCCTATCATTGTGTTGAAGGTATTCTTATCTAGAATGAAAATATAAGCCTGCCACTTAAAATCAAAGGTAAAATTGATGACCT
>NW_006922496.1:518368-526390 GCF_000298275.1 Orycteropus afer afer | reverse complement strand
AAAAAAAAACATGGAGATGATACAGAGTTCTCATGCACTCTACAACCAGTTTCCTCTGTTACTAACCTTACATTAGTAAGGGTTGGTATCTTTTATGCTATGTTTATTACAACTAATGAGTCATTTTGGTACATTGTCTTTAACTAAAGTTTGTTTTACTCAGATTCCCTTAGTTTTAATCTAATATATTCTTTTTTTGTTCCAGGCTCCTATCCACAATATCAGACCATATTTAGTAACCCTGTCTCCTGAGGCTCTCCTTGGCTGAGATAGTTTTTCAGGCTTTTCTTGTGTTTGATGACCTTGGCAGTTTTCAGAAGTGTATCTCAGGTATTTTGTAGGATGTCCCTCAATTGGGATTTGTTTGATATTTTTCACATGATTAGACTGAGGTAATATGTTTTGTGCTCAAAGTCCACAGAGGTAAAGTGACATTTTCATCACTTCACATCAAAGATACATACTATAAGAGTTATCACTTGAGGTAGTGTTTGTCAGGTATTTTCACTAAAAAATTACTCTTTTTGCCTCATTTCCATACTGTACCCTTTGGAAGATAATTACTACATATGACCCACACTTAAGGGGCAGAGTATGTGCCAATGATAATTTTATTAACAGAAATTATTACCATTCAACAAATGTTAACACCAAGAGTAAATATTTGTTCAAACAATAAAAAAAACATTTGAGTCAATCAGAACTATACAGCGATTCTTGCTTACCATCATAAATTATGAATTGGGTTTATCTAGCCAGTGCAGTGGTAGCTCTGGTAGCATAGTGCCTAAGGCACTTGACTGCTAACCAGAAGGCTGGCGGTTCAAACCCACCATCCACTCCTTGGAAAGAAGGTTGGGCAATTTACTTCCGTAGCCTTGGAAACCCGGGGAGGGGTCGCTGTGAGTTGGGTCCGACTCGATGGCACATAACAACAACAACAACAACAACAACAGCCAGTGCAGTAATGACAAAATGGCAAAAGGAGAGAAACTCTTTTTACAGATCCAATTGTTAGATATTCCTAAAAACGTAGGAGGATCTAGAAAAAAAAAACTATAAAAATAATTTAGCAAGGTTGCTGGATTAAAAATATATAAAAATCAATTGTTTTTTATTAGTCTAGTATAAGCCTTAGAAAAGGGAGGAATACATTCTAATCACAATAACATAATCATAACTAATTGCGAATAAAGTTAACAAGAAAGGCAAGGGTCTTGTTTGAAAACTAAAATCTTATTGAGGGACATAAAATAAGTTCTGAACAGAATAAAGGCCACACTGTTCTCGGTTGAGGAGACTTAATATCATAAAAATGTTAGTTTTCTCAAAATGTATTTAGTGTAATACCAAATAGAATCCCAATAGGATTTTGTGTGTATGTTTGGTGGTGCTGCTGCTTGATAAAATATTATTTGTGTAGAATAATAAATGCCTAAGAAATCAAGAACAATTTTTGGGAAAAAAGTATATGCCTTACCAGTTATCAGAATATACTATTGTGGTAGAGAGACTTTAAGATGACCCCCATGTTTACCACTTACTGGTGGACACCCCTATGTAGGCCCCTCCCCTTTGGTGTGGGTGGAACTTATGACTTGCTTCTAGTAGAATACTATCAAAGTGATGGGATATATGTATGATTATATTACATAAAATATATGTAATATATATCTTACTTATGTATACATATATATGTAACTATATCTTATATATATATATATATATATATATATATACATTGTCTTGTGGAGATACTCTGTTCCTTAGTTGACTTTGAAGAAGCAAGCTTCTATGATGTGAGCTGCCCTTTGAAGAGGGCCAGGTGGCAAAGAACTAAGGACAGTTTCCAGATAACAGCTAGAAAGAAACAGACCTTCAGTTTGGCAGCCTGCAAGTATCTGAATACTGGCAAAATCATATAATCTTGAAAGCAATCCTTTCCCAGTCCAGCCTCAGATGAGACCACAGCCCCAGCTGACATCTTGACTGAAGCTGTGTGAGACCCTCAAGCAGAGGATCCAGCCAAGCTGTGCCTGGACTCCCAAAACTGTGAGATAATAAATGTTTGTTTAAAAAAAAAAAAACTAAACTTGTGGTAATGTACTTACACAAAAATAGGTAGCCAGTACAACTATAAAATCACAAATCAATGATATTAGCTTAGAAATAGACAAATAGTTCAATGGAACAATAGAGACTCCAGAAATAAATTCTAATTCATATAGTTTAATGTATGAAAGGGATATTCATTTTGGTCAGAGAAAGATGGGTTTAAATAATACTGGTACTACTGAATATTTTTATGGACCTACCTACTGCCACTGAGTTGATTTTGATGCACAGTGACCCTATAGGATAAAGTAGAACTGCCCCATAGGGCTTCCAAGGCTATAAACCTTTACAGAAACAGATTGCCTCATCTTTCCCTCACAGAGAGTGGCTTGTGGGTTTGAACTGCCAGCCTTCTGGTTAGTAGCCAAATGCTTTAACAACTGCTCCTCTAGATCTCCTTATTTATATGGAAGAAAGTCAAATTGGAGCCCTTACTTAAAATTACAAGCAGTCCTCAGGTTACAAATGAGAGCTCTTCCTAACTATCTCTAAGCATTTGCAGCCAAGTTGGAACAGGTGTGTACGATTCTTATTTAGCCTTACTTTAATGCAAGAAAAGGTGCTCTGGTGGTGGTTAAAGCATCTGGCTGCTAACCAAAAGATTGGTGGTTCAAACCAGCCAGCCCCTCCATGGGAGAACGATGAGGCACTCTGTTTCTGTTAAGATTTACAGCCTTGGGAACCCTATGGGGCAGTTCTACTCTGTCCTATAGGGTCACTAAGAGTTGGAATTGACTCGATGACAGTGGATTTGGGTTGGGTTTGGTTTAGTGCAAGAAAAGAGCCCTAGTGTCACAGTGATTAAGTGTTTGACTGCTGACCAAAAAGTTGGCAGTTCGAACCCACCAGACACTCTGAGGAAGAAAGATGTGGCAGTCTGGGTCCATAAAGATTACAATCTTGAAAACCCTATGGGGCGGTTCTACTCTGTCCCCTGGGGTTGCTATGAGTCAGAATGGACA
This sequence comes from Orycteropus afer afer, assembly GCF_000298275.1. NCBI lineage: Eukaryota > Metazoa > Chordata > Mammalia > Tubulidentata > Orycteropodidae > Orycteropus > Orycteropus afer. The sequence continues at coordinate 523,313 of NW_006922496.1, read as the reverse complement.
TAAGAGCAATGGGTTAGTGCAGAGGAACCCTGTTGGTGCAGTGGTTAAAACGCTCAGATGCTAACCAAAAAGTTGGTGATTTGAATCCACCAGCTGCTCCATAGGAGAAAGGTATGACAGTCTGCTTCTGCAAAGATTTATAGCCTTGGAAAACCTATGGGGACAGTTCTGCTCTGTTCTATAGGGTTGCTATGGGTCGGAATTGACTCAAAGGCAGTGGGTTTGGTTGGATTTGGTTTAGTGCAAGAAAAGCCTTAAAGTGTTTCAATGATTTAAAAGCTGCTCATGCAGCAAGTGAGGGTGATTGTGATGAATTTGTTGTGAGTAGGGGGTTGGTTCAGTCATTTCAAAGTATGGGCAAGTTTCATTAAAGGGCAAGTATGAGTTATCTATAACCTGGGGACTGACTGAATATTAAGAATTGCAGTGGGTTTAAATACTCAAATATAAAATTAAAACAAAGTATTGTGAGAAAATACAGAACACATGTACAGTTAAGGAGTCCAAGAGATGGCCTTTTCTAAGCCTGGAGAATTAAATAAGTATCAATGTATTTACTTGCAAAATACTTTAAAGTTACATAGCAGAAGGTACAATCAGGTCTATTAAACAGTTATAGTGAGATAAGGAGCTTGTGGCAGACTTAGTTAATATACTGCTTCCTTCATCAAGAAAGTCTGTCTACAAAATGTCTGCAGGCAGTCCTGGAGTTATACAGTCTAACTTATGGACAGCTCCTACTTGCCCTTTAGTATTATGCAAATTTCCCCTCAATTTGAAATGATTAGGAGCTCTGGTGGCTTAGTGCTTAAAGCGTTCGGCTGCTAACCAGAAGGTTGGCAGCTCAAACCCACCAGATGTTCATGGGAGAAAGATGAGACAGTCTGCTTCTGTAAAGAGGTACAGCCTTGGAAACCCTATGGGGGCAGTTCTACTCTTTCTTGAAAGGTCACTGTAAGTCGGAATCCACTTGATGGCAGATTGAGCCAAACCTCTACTCACAACATATTCTCCCAATCACCTTTACTTACTCCATGTGCAGTTTTTAAATCACTGAAAAGGGTTCAAGATTTTTCTTGCACTAAAGTAAAGCCAATTAAGAACAGTATGCACCTTTTCAGACTCACCTACACATTCCACTTAAAGACTTAAAGGCACAGTTAGGAATGGATCTTGTTCATAACCTGGGTACTACCTGTGTTTTAAGTTCTGGTGCTGATCTGCGTTGTTCCACTGACCATAATTTAGAAAGTGCCAAAGGGGCAAGGAGGCTGCATCCTCTGACCTCCTCTAACCCCACAAGAGAAAGACAGAATCACCATCAGTAGCCTAAAGCCTATTCCTGAAAGGCCAGACATGCCACCTCCCTCCAGCCCTGACACCAACTGTTCCTCCCGCAGCACACACCACCTCTCTGCTGGGTTCGATAATTCACTGCAGTGGCCAAACAGAACTCACAGATTATAGGGTTTATTAGGGAAGCACCAGGCTACAATTCAAGTTCAGGAAAAATGCTCAGTCTCTCTCAGCCTGCTATCTCTCAGCCAACAGTCTCTCTCAGTCTCTCTCTCAGCAGTGCATGTCTTTTGGTGTCTCTCTCCCAGCAGTGTGTGTCTCTCATTGTCTCTTTCTCAGCAGCACGTGTCTCTCAGGAGTGCATTTTTCCCAGCAGCACGTCTTTCTCAGCCAGCAGTCAGAGAGCCGCCTTCTGCCTCTAGGAGACATCTTTTTGAGCCTGGCAGAGTGGCCAAACTAACCAATCATAACATCAGAATTCTAACCACCTGAGAGAGAGCAAACTTCCCAGAACATTGCTTTGTGCCACTCTCAACAGCAATACCCAGGTGGATAACTATAACAATCAGGAGCTCCTCAATTGCTCATGGCAAATTCCACCATGGAGTTTTACAAAGACTTGTGGCTAGAAAAGCCATACCAGGTAATTTACTACACCAAAGAAAGGAAGTGCTGCTCTTGGGTAGAAGTCAGCAAACCTTTTCTATAAAGAGTCAGATAGTAAATATTTTAGGGTTTGTGGGCCATTTGGTCTCTGTTGCAACTACTCAGAGTAACCTCTTCCATTAAGTGTGAAATCAGTACAGACATTTTATAAATGCGTGAACAAGGCTGTGTTCCAATAAAACTTTATTTACAAAAACATGCAATCAGCCAGATTTCACCCATGGGCAGTAGTTTGCTGACCTCTGATCTAGGGGATACAGATAGAAGGAGGGTACAATTCTTATCCCCAGGTATTCAATGTTAAAGTTTAATATGAGCCTATAGGCACCACCAGAGTTCCTTATAGGAGTGGGAATGAAGCAAGCCTCACATGTTTTAGCTTGAAAGGGCTAGTCATGCACTGTCCAATAAAGTAGACACTTGAGCATTTCAAATGTGGCTAGTCCAGATTGCAATGTGTGGTAAGTGTAAAATATATATGAATTTTGAAGATCAATAGGAAAAAAAGAATCTAAAATATCTTAATTTTTGTATTGATTACATGTTAAAGTGATATTTTGGATTTAATAAAATATATTATTAAATTAATTTCCCTAGTTTCTTTTTACCATGACAGTAGTGGCTAAAAAATTTAAAACTATACATTTGACTCACCAATATATTTCTATTGTGCAGATATGGGCTAAAGGTATTAGAAGTTTAAATTAAGTGCTATGGGACCAAGGGAAAGAGCTCATCTGGCTAGGGAATTTAGAATGATTATGTAGAGAGGATGGGCCTTGGAGAATGGTGGTATTTTGACAAGTGGTGTTCTGGGGGGATAAAAAGTCTGTTGGATGGAGGAAATGATAATAGGTAGAGACTTCGAGAAAGCAGAATCATATTTTGGGGGGAGACAGGAATGAGTTCAGCTATAACAAGGGGTGAAACACACATTGAGTCAAGGTAAGTAGGTTTAGGCCTTATTATGGGTGACTCTGGATGGGCAAGGGCTTTGGGCCTGTTTTGGAAGGCACAGTATGACTAACCCATATTTTTTAGCAAAGATTAATGGTGGGAAACAGTAAGTTGGTTGGGTTGGAATAAGAAAGGGAAGAAGTGATGAAACCAGGTTGAATAGGTAAGAATGAAGGTCTAATACAGGATGACAATGGCAATGGAGAGTGGGGGACAGGTTCTGCTTTACTTTGAGAGTGGTGAGAGAGGATCTCAGGGTCCTGGCCTTGAGGAACCTGGGTGATGGAAATGGGAATCTTCAAAGGAAGAGCTGGTTTGAGATTAGTATTATATGTTCCACTTATGTTTTTATTTTGAGACACCAGTACATTTACAAGATAGTCCAGTTATTTATTAGAGGCTTGCTCACCTTCAGTTTTTGCTGACAAAAATAGCCCTGAGAAATCCTTTACTTTTGACCATCTCTGTACTTGCAGATTCTGTCCACCATACACCATGGTCAAAGTTGATTGACTGGGACTCAACCCTTGTTTGCTGACAGGTCAGTGGTCCAGGCTTATGTGATCTGGACAGACCAGATCTTTTTTTAGATAAGGAGACACTGTTGGGTATAGAGGTAAAAGGAGAAAGAAACTGAAGTAGAAGAGAGAGGGAGAAGCTAAGTCAGATGATTGGTGTGGAGCAGGAGTGGGGACTGGTGAACTCCTGGTCACTAGACTGTGTAGGAATCCTGGCCCACTCTATGGCAGCCCATACTCTTCTCTTCTAGCCTGAACAGTACCTTTTCATCGTTCTGGTGAGGTTGGCCAAGCAGATGAGATTCTAATCCCTTATTCCCTCCTCTGTGCTAACAGTAAACCTTCTTGGCTAACCAAGAAGGGTGATTAGGTGGATGTTTGAAGTAGTTAGAAAAGCAGGTTTGGAATTAAAAAGGGAAGTTGGGGTAGAAATGCTAAGTTTTGGAAGGCCCATATAGTCATTTAAAAAGCATGAGATAGTAAACAGTATTCTTTTCAACTGCACAGTAGCCCCAAACTTTAAATGCAGTTAATGCTAAATTGCTTGCTGAGAATAAGTCTAATAGGTATAGCATTTGGCCAGCAGCACCAATGAAAGCCTGTGTTACTAGTAGATTTTGTTTAAGGGATATGAAGGTCTTGCTATGGGGTATTTTGGAACCTTGATCAAGTTACTTATTAATCTCCTTGACATCAGCTGCTCTATTGGAGAATGAGGCTGGCAATTGTTTTAGTTTATATCCTTCAGAGATATTTTGAGGATAAACAAGCAACTGCTTTGTGTATTGTGTTCTTCGTTAGATTATTCTGCTACAGAGGTAGTTGCTAGCCTGATAGTTTTTAGAGCAGGTAACTCTTAAGTGGTGGTTCAGTGAGTGCTCTGGGGGGCTTTGATTTAGTCTGTATGACAAATGAAGGTGAAGTGCACTTCTAGTGAACACAATGTTGGAAACCTGGATCAAAGTCTTCTAAACTATGCTATCAGGAGTGAACTCTGTGCATAGAGCATGCCAGTTATTTTGAGAGAAAAATATAGGAAAGGAAAGTTGCATAAATGATTATTCCACTTAAAAAGAAAAAAAAAGTGGTTCAAATAAGCTACCTACAGAAGAATACGTATGTATACCATACCATTTTCGTAAAGAAAAAATTGTGTGTGAAAAATTCTGGAGGGAGAACCACATCAAAATTTATAGCTGGGTGGTAAGATAATTTATGGATAACTTTTTTTCTTTGTGATTTTCTTTGTTTTCCAAGGATTATTTTTTTAAAACTATACATAAGTATATATAGCCCTGACCTTTATTTATTATGTAAATAAATAAATATCCATTTATATATACACACATACCATAAATTACTTTTATAATTAAGAAAATAGTAAATACTGTTTTTTTATTGTAATTTGGGTGAAAGTTTACAGAGCAAATTCACTTTCCATACAGCAGATCACATACACTTTGTCTCATGACAATGACTACAATTTACCACGATGCAACAGCTCTCCT
>NW_006922496.1:514004-517728 GCF_000298275.1 Orycteropus afer afer | reverse complement strand
ACAACTTTGTCCCTTGTCAACTCTACTATATACCTGGGAATTCTTACAGAACGTACCAATACACTTGTAGAAACATTGTCTGCCAACCCTATACGTGGTTTTGGGCAAGCTCGCCCCTGCATAGACATATCTAATAGTTCAGCCTGTCCATCCATCTATTAAATACTCTTTTTAAAGCAAAATTATTCTGGAAATTTTGTAGTATATCGTTTGATTTCTCAATGATGGAGTGCCTATTTATATCACACCATCTTATTTATAATGCAGTTCTTTTACTCAGTCCTTTTTGGTGATTGGCTTGAATTAATATAAAGCAAAAATACATTTACTTTGATTTTTTAGCCTTGTCTGTTTAAAACAAAGGGAGATGTCTATTCTGTTGAGCATTAAACATTTTTTTGTGATGTATGTCAAATATAATATCTTTGTATCTATCACCCAGTGTTATTTACCATATTATGCCATATTTGCTTCCAACATTTTATTTTTAAGGAAATCAGAAAACATTACAGTCGATGCCTCTACATCTCCTTCCCTCTGTCGTAAATTCAGAGTGTATCATTTCAGCCTGTTTTTTTTCCCCACATTTACTAATATTTGCCATATACCTGTTGCTGTCAAATTGATTCTGACTTATAGTGGCTATAGGACAGTGAAGAACTCTGCTCCATAGGGTTTCCAAAGCTGTAATATTTACGGAAGCAGACTGCCTCATCTTTCTTCCAGGGAGCAGCTGGTGAGTTCAAACCATTGACCTTTCAATTAGTGGCTGAGCATATAACCACTGCACCACCTGGATTCCTTTACATACTCATAATTATTGTTTTCAGGTTTTTAAACTTTATATAAATGCATCAAAAATATTGCATATTGTTTTGCAGCTTGCATTTGTTGCTGAACATTATTTGACATTTTTCCATGGAGACTGATGATATGGTTCTAGTTTAGGGGTCAGCTAACTGTGGCTTACAGGGCAAGTCTAACTGCGTTCATGCCACAATAGCAAAGTTGAATAGTTGGGACAGAGAGTTTATGGTCTGCAAAGCCTAAAATATGTATTATCTTGTCCTTTACAGAAAACGTTTGCCAACCTCTGGTCTAATTCATTTTTTATATGGATATACCATCATCTATCAATTTTCCTGCCTGTTAACACTTACTTCCTTTATTTGTTTAAAATGAGGCTTTTGGTGAGCATTAGTATATATATCTTACCACGTGTGTGAGGTGGTCTGTAGTGTATTATATTGAGCAGTAAACATTTTAATTAAGCTTTTATGTATTTTGAGCTTGTTTTCCATACTTAGCAAACAGAACAGCAGCAAAAAATCTAAGGCAGATGTGGGACCTGTTGCTATTGGTTGCCGTCAAGTTGATTCTGACTCATGGCGACCCGATGTGGGCAGGGTATAACTGCTCCATAAGGTTTTCAAGACTGTGACCTTTCTCCAGGCCTTACTTTCAAGGTACTTCAGAGTGGGTTTGCCAACCCATGGTAGTTAAGTTGTGTATCAGGTTGGCTGGGCCTGGTTTTAAGTGACTGGGCAGCTGGATATATTTATTCCCCGTGATGAGATTGGTAATCATCTCAATGGTGGAATCTACTGGAGCAGCTGAGTAGCTGCTTTAGGGATGGGGTCTGATTCCAGTAGATAAGAAGCAGCTTTGAGAAGGGTCCCTGCAGCTTTTGGCATGCTTGTCATTGATCAGCAGTCTGCCATGTTTCCTGCTGATCTTGGGACTGGTAATGGACTTGAATTAGTGGCCTGATGTATTGCTTGATAATCTTGGGACTGTGCCATTTTACTTGTTGACCTTGGGTTTGTCAGCCTCACCGGCCAGTAGCTGCCTGAGTGAAGAGATACCTCCAGCTCCAGTGGGCTGGGAGCAAAAGGCAGAGCTGAAGCCCCAGGTTGAGGGGCTTTCACCCAGCCCCTAGAGCTAGACTTTGAACTCAGACTTCTAACCTCCTAAACAGTAAGAGAATAAATCCCTGTTAAAGCTACCCATTTGTAGTATTTTCTGTTAGAGCGGCACTAGAAAACCAAAACACAACCTTTTAGTTGGTAGTCCAGTGCTTATCTATTGGTGCCAACGAGGGTCTATTAGCAGCTAGGTATTTTATTTAGTTTTTTGTTTGTTTGTTTGTTTGTTTTTTAACATGTGGAATACAATTAAAACTTTTAATATTCTTGTCTGGTGATTCTGACATCTGTGTCAGTTGTGGGTTAGTTTCGGTCAACTGATCAAAAACTGTATTTAGTGGTTTTGAATAAAGAAGATAAAAATATATTTTAATTTAGGTGGTTTATCTCAAAGTGAATTACTATTGCTCAAAGAGTGGAAAGGCTGAAGTGGTCCAACCACATGGATCAAAGTAAGAGTTATGAATGGTCCTTTCAGCAGCAAGGAAGTACTCACTGTATGCTGCCAACTGTATTAGGTTATGGTGATGATTCTGTAGTTGTTACTATTAATAGCAGCTTATGCTTATTGACTACTTACTAAAGGTTAGGGATAGTACTAAGCACTTCACATGCATTATTTTATTTAATCCTCATAACAACCTTTGAGGTAGTAATTTACTATTCCTTATTTTGAGTAGCTGAGGTCCAGAGTTTAGCTGTAGGTTGTGTCTCCTCCTCAACTGGGCCCAGTGTTCTATGCCCAGTGGCACAGCTTTCCATAGCAAACCTTTGGGGATGGCCTAGAGGGGACTCTTTGAGAATCCCCATGGCCCTGAGGGACAGGTCCTCTTTGGCTCCAGTCTTGGCTCCTATAAGGTAGTTAAGACTTCATTCACAAGGGAAATGCCTCAGTTTTCCAGCAAGATCAAAGTGGACAGCTATAGGGGGAACAGTTGTCCCATATGGTTCCTTTATAAAAAACTGAATCCAAGACCATCTTTTCACATTTTTTCTGCCCTTCCTGCTCAAAACTTCAGTTTCCCAAATGATAAACATAATGCTTTACGTATAGTGGGTTCTGAAGCGTGCTCTGTCCAAGAGACTCTAACATCAGGCTCTGTGCTATTACTGAACAACTGGGCAACTGCCCACATTGCTTTCAAAGGTCTTAATCTACAGATGTCTTTTCCTCACTTCACTTTGCAGATGGCTTGGGCAAGACATCATAAATCCTGCACACTTTCATGGGGATAGATATTCTTTGTACTCTCATTTAAACAAACTTATCTTATGCCTAAAGGACACAAAACTGTTGGCCAAAATGGCATGGATGTTATCTCTCCTGCTGCTGTAAAGGCTGTGAACTTGTCTCTTATGGCTATAAGCCCCTCTAGCCACCATGAGCAGTTAGAAGCCAAGGTATTAAAAACTGCTAGGGATGTAGTTTTTGCTTTGCTTTAAAGAGACAAAGATGAAAGCAGAGGCAGTCACCAGGACTTTTCCTATGGAGCTGACACTAGCTAAATACAGCTGTCTACTCCACATATGGACACAAAGATAAGGCTCATTGGCATGATTGCCAAGTAAAAGTTTGTCAGCTGAGTGATCTTGCTTCCTTTCCCTGAAACTGCTTTCAGGAAATAGTCCGACCAGTCATGTATCCCTCCTATGAATGGCATGAGGAATTCTTGCTTGTATCAAGGAATTAGCTGTTATATCTAATGACAGGAATTTAGAGCATTAGAGAAGGTCTAATTTTAAAAAGGTAATTCCTCCCAGGTTCCTAAAATCACGTCCTATAGATAGGCCTCTCGGGG
>NW_006922496.1:512181-513564 GCF_000298275.1 Orycteropus afer afer | reverse complement strand
GGTCTGGCTCGTTGGCACATAACAACAACAACAACAACATGTAACCATGGCAACATTTTTCTAACCATGCTCTGTTTGGAGCTTCGGACTTCCATCTGCATCTGGTTTTAGAGTTATGAAGGTTTAACTAATAAGGATTGTGGAGGATTTTTTTGAAAAAAAAAAAATCTGTTTGTAGATGGGGCATTGGCTGGAGAGGCAGAGCTACATTCAGGTTGTCTGCATTGAGCAGAATGTACAACATTGTGTTGTGTTTTGTAGGTAAGGTAGTTCCCCTTCCCTTCCAGCAATTAACATACAAAGTTTTTCTTTTTTTTTCTCACTTCTACCTATCCCAAAGCTGACTCTCCTTGTATCTGTTGTGTCCAGTTGTCTGAGCTATAAACCTACTATTTTTCCTTAGCTTTACCCTTACTCATATGCCATGAATCACCAAGCCCTGTTGAGTCAAATTCTTAAACAATTCTCATATCCCTTTTCCTTCTCTCCATCTCACTGCCATTGTCTTCTCTTTCAGACTGCCTTTAAAGGGAGTCAGCAGTTTCCTAACTTTTTTCTACTTGCTAGCATCTTCTTTTCAGCCCATCTTTCCATCTGTTGAAATAGTTATTCTAAAACAAAACAAAACAAAAAATGTGATAGAAGCAGTAGTTGTTTCCTGTTGCCTATAAGACAAAATTCACATCTCTTTTTGTGTTGATAAAAGACCCTCACTGCAACTCCCCTTTTCACTTCCTCTCTGGTCACCAGCTCCAGTTCTTTTGCTTAGTGAATCTCATTTGTCTTCAAGATTCAATTCAAATGTCTCATTCTCTGGGAAGCCTTGCCTTTCTTAACAGCCTCTCCCTGCCACTCTAGAATCAGTCTCTTTCTTCAATGTTCTCTTGGTAGTTTGGCCAACCATTATTGTACTTGTGTTGTACTGGAATAATTTGTTTACTTACCTGTCAGCCTTCCCCATTTATTCATTGTGTTTATTCAGGGAATATTCTAGAAGTATTGGGTGCTTCCTATATGCCAAGTTCTGGGATTTAACTGGACAGGTTGGACAGGATGTTCCAGTAGGAAGAAAGGACATAGACAATACACAAGAAAATAAATATTTTAGGCAGTAACAAATGCTCTGCAGGAAAGAGCTCATGGAGGTGGTAGTATAGGGATCTCCTTGAGAAGAGTGATTGCAGGAGGCCTCTCTGAGGAAGTGACATTTGAGATGAGACCTGAAGGATAAGGAGAGTCTGTAATCTAGATGATGCAGAATTCAGTTTATTGCTATTTGTTGACCATTGTTAGTTTGATCATTCCAGTTATCTGTACTGAAGCAGATAACTTAAAAGTCAGGTTACTATTTTGGATTGTTTTCACTTTCCCCCATTGGCAGCA
>NW_006922496.1:509549-510521 GCF_000298275.1 Orycteropus afer afer | reverse complement strand
GTAGACAACATGGTAGGCTACTGAGATGAAGACTCAGCCAAATGCAGGATCCAGATGGGCCAAAAAGTTTCTTATACACTGGAGCAGACCACATCCCTAAGGCAGCTAGCTACTCAGCTGCTCACAGCAGATTCCACCATAGAATTGATTACCAGTCTCATCCTGGAGAATCACTACATCCAGCTGCCCAGCCAAGTTGAAACATGACCTAACAACCACACCCTTATTTTGGGGCATTATATTAATTGAATAATACTCTATGTATTTGGTAACTTTTTTTTCCCCCTTAATGTTGTTTGAGATAAATCCATGTTTCTGCTTGTGGCAGTATTTGTTCTTTTTCATTGTTGTATGCTATTTCATTGTGTAGCCATACCACAGACTGTGTAGTCTATTATTGGGCATTGGGTGATACTGAATTTGCTCTTATGAATAATGCTGCTATGACCATGCTTTTGTTTCCTATTGAACATGTGTAAAGATGTATATGCATTTTGATAACCCACTGCCATCGAGTCAATTATGATTCGTAGCAACTCTATAGGACAGAATAGAATTTCTCTGTAGAGTTTCCAAGGCTAAAATCTTCCCGAAAGCAGACTGGCATATCTTTAACTTAATAGGTGCTGCTAAGCTGTTTTTAAATGTGATTGTATATTAGTGGGAATTCTAGTTGTTCCACATCTTCTCCAACACTTGGTCTTGTCGATTTTTTGTCCCAATCTGGTGTATATGTACTAGTATCACTATGCTTTTTATTTTCATTTCCTTGGATAATAATGGGAAGAATATATTTCCTTATGTTTATTGTTCATTCCTTTTTTCTTTTAAATTTTATTTTGTTGTTGAGAATAAACACATCAAAGCATACAATAATTCAACTGTTTTTACATGTATAATTTAGTGATGTTGATTATATTCTTCAAGTTGTGCAACCATTCTCACATACCTTTTCTGAGTTGTTCCTCCCTC
>NW_006922496.1:481385-482325 GCF_000298275.1 Orycteropus afer afer | reverse complement strand
TATTTTTGTATATATACATGCATATAATATTTAGTGAACTGTCTATGCCTTTTTCCTAATTTTTCTATCAGGATTTTTGTTCTTTGACTCTTTGCCTGTGGTGTATGTTGTGAATATTTTCTCCTAGCTTTTAAGTTGTCCTTTGACTTTGTTTATAGTGTTTTTTTGTCATGCACAGGATTTTCTTTATATAGTCAACTTCATGAATCTTTTTTTTAAAAATTGCCTCTGTATTTCCAGTTAGAAAGCCTTTGCCTACGGTAAAATCAAAGAGGAACTCATACGTTTTCTTTCCTTACTTGTGTGGTTTAAGTTTTCAAATTTAGATCCCTGATCCATTTGGAGTTTATTCTTGTGTGTGTTAAGAGATGGACCTAACTTTCTCTTTTTTCAGATGCATACTCTGTTGTCTCAGCAGCATGTCCATCTCGTTAATGATTTGACATGGCACCGTCATCACATACTTAATTTTCATATGTTTTTGGGTCTGTTTCTGGGATTCCTATTATATTCCACTGTTCCATTCACTATTCATGCTGTTTTAATCATAGTCTTGATAGTATATTTTAATATCTGGAAGGGCTTGTTCCCCCTGGTAATTATTCTTTTTCTATGTTTTCCAGGGTATTCTTGGTATATTTGATTTTCAGTATGAACTTTGGTATCAACTTGACTAACTCCATAAATCTTGTTGATATTTTCATTGGGATTATGTTAAATTGGTGAAAGAATTTAGGGAGAACTGACATCTTTATAATGTTACCATCTATTTAGATAGTCTTTTAAATACACTTTGGGGTCCATGTATGACTTCTTCACATTAGTTGGATGACTCATCACTTAAACCTCTTCCTTCTTCCATTTCATCACACCCACAACACGTTTTTCACATTAACATTTCGGAAATTGGAATGCATGGTATAGTTGCCTTATCATCACT
>NW_006922496.1:479079-480295 GCF_000298275.1 Orycteropus afer afer | reverse complement strand
AATATTTGTGGGAGACTCATGTTCCTCTGAATTATATCTTGGAAATCAAGTTCCCACTGGGGTGTTTGCATCAAACTGCTCTTCACACATGCTCTTTGGTGCCAGATTTCCTTCTAAAATGACAGGTCACCTGATCAGCACTTCTACTGCCCTTTATTTCACAAAGCCCTCTTTGATTGATAGTGTGTGTCTAGGGGTAAGAGCACAGAGGCAATGAGAAGCAAATGCCTTTATCTGTAGATAACAGCTTCCTAATACTCCCAACCCTAATCTGCATGTTAAATTGGACAAGTGGTGCTCTGCCCATTTGTGTGTCAGCTGCCTGCAAACAAGGCATTCTGTACTTTTCAGAGTATTGTTCATTTACATCCTTAGTGCTGCTAATGGTAAGTTAAAAGAGGAAAAAAAAAAAACATGTTCTTCCAAATCTGAGGTCCTAGATGGAAAGCAGTATTGAGATCCTAACGAGCTTTGTTTTATTTGTCTTGGTGTTTTCCTTAGAGAACATTAATAGATACAGGTAGGAAAATAAATAATATTGTCTTTGCTAGTCTAAGAGCTCTGGCATAGCACCTTAGGCATTTGACAGAAGGCTGGAAGTTCAAACACACCAGCCACTCCTCGGAAGGAAGATGAGGCAATCTATTTCCTTAGCGATAGTGCCTCAGAAATCCAAGGGGAGGGGTCTCTATGAGTCGGATCCGACTCATCAGCAGTAAGTATACTTCACATGTTTGGAGACTTTCTTGGAATGGAAGCAGTATTACCTTTCTTTTCCTGTGGTTGGGGTTGCACTCTTTCAGTCATGGCATGTTGAACACTTGTACTGCATTTGCTTTTAGACCACGAATGTGTACATAAAGATCATTTTCTGTTGAGTCTGTGACTTCTTTTTCAGTTAACTTTGCATGTAAATATTGCAGAAAACTGTGTCCTCAACTCCTGCATCTGTGATCCATGGGGCTGTTCATACAGGCCATCATTTATTGCCTGAATCCTAGACTAATGTTCTACCTGCAGCCTACTTTCTAGTAAAATAATAAATCCAACCCTGTTACTCCATTGTGTGAAATCTCTCTGTAGCTCCCTTTGGGATCTAGTTCAAAATCCTTCAAGATCTGATCTCTGACTTCCTTGCCAAAGTGTTTGCAGATCCCTGACCACTTGATCCTTTCCCACCTCTGTGCCTATGCATGATCTATCCCTCTGCTTGATA
>NW_006922496.1:476709-478586 GCF_000298275.1 Orycteropus afer afer | reverse complement strand
AATTGACTCCACAGCAACAAGTTTATTGTGATTGTAGATTTTAACATCTTTTCCCCTTCCATTAGGCAATGAGAGCCTTCAGGGAAAAGGAATGGTTTTCTTCAGGTCAGTGTCACTAGTGCCTGGCAAAGGAATGCCTGGCAAAGGAGTGCCTGGCCAGGAGGTCATTGGAAGTGTTGAAGAAATGAGAATTTAAGGGTAAGTCTAATCAGACTAGTATCATAATAGACTGGCTTTGTACCAGCAATCCTGGTCTGCACCAGTTCAGATGTCACTAACCTTCAAGAAAACCCAATGTAGAATACATAATGAGCGTTTAATTTTTGAAAGTAAAACAAATTAGAGGGTTAAAAGATCAGGTAACGCAGTAGTACAATTAAGACAGTAGCTACTTGTTTTATATGGTCCATTATTTTAAAACAAATGATTCTAAGTGAAGTTTTTTTTTAGAAGTAAAGAATATAGAATAAATTAATACAAGAAAGCATTAATACTCTAGATTTTATTCCTACTTTTCCCTGATCAATACAGTGCATAACATATAGCAGTCAAAATGAATGTGCTGTTGATGTATGTAACACTATGGATTAATCTTAGTAATAGAAGTTAAAGTCCCTGAAGATGATGTGATAGGAATATATCAAAGATCAACATGAGTTTCCAGACAGTGATGACCTTGGAAGTTGGGAAGATCACATAGGAGACATAAGTTACTGTCTATGTTCTGGTCTCCATGTTAAGTAGTAGGTTCATGTGTGTGTGTGCATAGTAATATAATAAACAGAAATATAGAGGACTGTGAGTGCCATGAACCAAAGATTTTGATTAATATGATTTATCCAGTTCTCTTCATGTGAGGACCACACCTTAAAAAAAAAATCCCTACTTGGAAATGTAGGAAAACCTCTACCCTCTCTTCTGAAGATGAATTAAAATACATATATAAGAATTTTAAGTACTATGTATGGAGAAGGGGAATAAAATAACAAACAGATAATGTAATACTAGTGGTGCATTCAAAAGATTCAAAAGACAATATGCATGATGAAAATGAGAAACTAATGAGAACAGTGCACAAATAGCCAGCCTTGTTTGAGTCAATCAAGTACTGGTGATGTGGAAATGAATTGCAATCAGCTTTAATAAAGTCCCTCATTTTGTGGTGCTTGCATTAGCTTGTCCTACATTTTCCTGGCAACAGGAATGAAGCAAAGGGTACTGTTGAAAGAAAAGCAACTGTACAAGTCTGGTGAGAAAAATATGCATCCTAGCTCTTGCATATTGCATACCATGGAAAAAGAGCCTTCTGATTTCACAAGAAATTCTCTTCATTTGAAAGTGATTTTGCTCTGTTTAATCCCAACAGCACTGATTCTCATTGTTGATTTCTTGTCAATTCTCCATTCCCTTTTCTGCCTGAATCCTTGAAATCTCTTTCTAGTAGCAGTTGGTGCAAGACAATGTGCATTTATTTTGGTGGCAGCCTTTTCTCGTTTTCATGCCAGAATGTCTGCCTTCACAATGAGCTAGTTTTAAGAGACTTCATAATTCAGCTGCTTGCCAGTGTCAGATGTGAACAGATAAAAATTCTATCTGGGAATAAAATCTCTCTTTAGGCAGGAACTTTAGTTACTCTTTTGGCAGAGTCCAGAGAGAGGAATTGAACATTGCTTGGCTTTATAAGTCATTTAAAAAGCTATATCATAAGTGACCATTTTCCTCCTGGAACAGCTATTCCATATATTTTTAGTAACAGCAGGCGAGAACATATTTGGGTGAGCCGTGTACCAGCTGGGAAGGTGAGGCATACAAAGGGTCTTAAGTTTCCCTTGATCTTGTTTTTTTCCCTCCAACCCCTTATTTATTTATTTATTTTT
>NW_006922496.1:444252-444768 GCF_000298275.1 Orycteropus afer afer | reverse complement strand
CAGAGTGGCTGGTGGATTTGAACCACCAACCTTCTGGTTAGCAGTCAGGTGCCTTATGCACTATGGTACCAGAGCTCCTTTCCTAAGATAGATACTATATTAATATCTTCATTTTTTACAGATGAGAAACTAAGGCACAGCTAGTTTAAGTAGTATACTTAGGGTTATACAGCTAGTAAATGATGGAGCTGGGCTTTGAACCCAGAAAATTTGGGTCCAGAGCCTCTGTCTTAACCACTATGCCCTACCAAACTAAAAAACCAAACTCATTGCCATCAAATCGATTCCAACTCAGCAACCCCCAGTGGGTTTCCAAGGCTGTAAATATTTTTATTATTTTTTTTTCATTGTATTTGGGGTGCAAATTCACAAAGATTTGCTTTACATTCATCAGTTCATGCACATTTGATTTCATGCCCCAATTACAATCCCCAACCATAAAAAACTCTCCTTTTTGTGACTGCTCCCTCCCTGTGCCCTTCTTATCTACGCATTCCTGTCTGTCCAGCTTTCCCT
>NW_006922496.1:443429-443967 GCF_000298275.1 Orycteropus afer afer | reverse complement strand
ATGACTTTGATATTCTTCACTCTTCTTTGCTCTAGATGAGAGGAGACCCATAGTTGCATCTTAGATGGCCGTTCAAAAACTTTTAAGACCCCAATTGCTACTCACCAAAGTAGGATATAAACGAGACTTTTACGTACTATGCTGTGCTGATTGAGCATGATGTCCCCTGAGACTATGGTCCCAAGCCCACAGGCCTAGTTATTCTCTCTCAATGTGTTTTGTTGTCTCTGAGAAGCTACTCCAATCCTGTCCTCTGTTATTTCTGTAATTTATATGGATAATTTTGTAGCACAAGTACATATGTAAGATTATCTTCAGCCAGATCTATCCTTGTTCTTGGGTGTATTCCTGTTTACCTACTCACACCTGATCTTCTCACCTGTCTGTGCATTTACCCATTGCCTAGTGTTTGGTGCCACTGATAATGTAGTATTGTCCATGTAATAGTATTTGCTGAGGCTGCAAATCTTTACAGAAGTACATTGCCCCATCTTCCTTCCATGGAGTGGCTGGTGGGTTTGAACCACTGACCTCCTGG
>NW_006922496.1:437672-442144 GCF_000298275.1 Orycteropus afer afer | reverse complement strand
TCAAAACTGGACAATGGCAGGGGATGCACATCTGTCACTCACCTACAGCTTATAAATTAGTTGCAAAATAGCCTGGAACCTGATAACCTAGAAGGATGTGCTTTATATAAACAATGCAGAATTTTCCTTTGAAGCACATCCTTTTTTTTTAAGAATTTTTATTGTGATTTGGGTGAAAGTTTACAGAGCAAATTCACTTTCCATACAGCAGCTCACATACCCTTTGTCTCATGACATTGACTACAATTTCCCACAATGCAGCAGCTCCCCTCCCACTTCCTCCCTATAGTTGCCCCTTCCCTGTGTCCGTCCCTCCCATGCACTCCTGCCCCCCGAGCTGTCTCCCTGTGCATCACAGCCCTTCTATTCTCCACTGATTGATCTCATATTACACTTCGAGGAACACTGTACATAGTGCTGATGTTGTATGCTCTTCTTTTTCCTGGAATACTTATTTTTTCGTCTGCTCTCCTCTCCCCTGATTTAGAGAAATTAACCCTCATTGTATAAGGCTTACCCATCTGTTTGACCAGATGGATGACAAAGAGTTTCCTTTGTTGTGGAGAAGGATGAGGACAGGGGAAGATTGGGTATAGGGAAAAATTCAACCTCATCTTCTGTCTTTAGTGTGTGTTTGCTTATGTCAGAATGAAGGACCTAAGGGATGGAGTGATCTTACAGATCCATCTAAATATTTAGATGGAATAAGGAAAGGGTGTCTGCAATGGAGAAATATAGTAAACCTTGGGTGTTATTGGTGCAGTTGTAGAAAAGTGGAGGAGGGAAGATGGGGGAGAATCAGGCCAGCCCTGGAAGGGACCGTAGGGTGTGCAAAGACTGGGAGAGCTAGAAATACAGATTTTAACAATCAGGAGTGCTTCAGTAGCCACGTTAGGGAAGTCAGCACTCATTAAGTTGGCAATCCATTATACATTGACTTCCTTGCAGATCCTTAACTGCCAGCAGCTGTTCTGCTCCATCAAGTACTGTTCCTCCCAGGACAGAAAAACAAATCTGGCTTGTGCATTTCCGGAGGATGAGGAAGTTCAGAAAAACCCTAGACTGTCAGCAAGCTGACTTCCTTTGTACTAGGTTTTTCTCTCTGTGTGAAAGAGCAAAAGGATGGGTGGGTGGGTGGGTGGGTGACCTTAATACAGGGTATTTGGAAATGACCATCAAGACAGGATGATTGAAGCATCATTTTCCCTCTGATTTGCTCCCAGTGGGAGCAGTCCTTTGTGTCTGAGAATGAGAGTGAGAGTATAAGGAGGGTTCTGTCTCAACTCTTTCAGTCAGTTCTGGTTTCTCAGACAGCATGCCTAGTGGCAAAGCTATCTCAAAAATGGTACCACTTCACACTGGCAGGAAAGCCTTCATGTTAATTATCTTGCTCAGTGAGTTCAGCAGTTTATAGGACAAACGTTTTCATCATCTTATCTCTGAAAGATGATGTACTAGGTCCTGGGGTATCAATGGACAATGGGCACAGATCCTGGCAGTGTGGAAATGGGAATCAGTGGCCAGTAGTCTGTCTATGGGTGGTGGAAGGTGATAAGGCAGATTAGGGTGGTAGCATAAGTCTATGGGACAAAATACTGGCGTTATACTTAATGTGGGGATGGCTTTGTTCCTGCTCTTGAAACTGTGGCTTTGAGCACTGTGGTTATATGTCAACTTGGCTGGGCCTGGTTTTGAATGGCTGGGCAGCTGGATGTAGTTATTCCCTATGATGAGACTGGTAATCAACTCCATAGTGGAATCTTCTGTGAGCAACTAAGTAGCTGCTTTAGGGATGTGGTCTGCTTCCAGTACATAAGAAGCATTGAGAAAAGTTTCTGGAGTTTTTGGCACACTTGGACCATGCGTTTAGCCAAGTCTTCATTCTGCAGCCTGCAATGTTGTCTGCTGATCTTGGGGCTGTTTCTTGACTTGAACTGGTGGCCTGCTGTGTTGTTTGATAATTTTGGGATTGTGCCATTTTACTTGTTGACCTTGAATTTTCCAGCCTCAGCAGCCAGCAGCTCCCAGAGTTAAGAGAAGCCTCCAGCTTCAGTGGGCTGGGAGCAAGAGGCAGAGCTGAAGCCCAAGGTTGAGGGGCCTTTACCCAGCCCCTAGAGTGGCACTTTGAACTTGGATTTCTAGCCTCCTAGACTGTTAAGAGACTAAATCCCTGCTTTTTAAAGCCATACATTTGTGGTATTTCTGTTAGAGTGGCACAAGAGATAATCAAAACAAGCAACTTGTGCTGTTTTGGCACCTGTGTTCTAATAAGGCTTCTGGTCCCATCTTGACTTCGCCCTGGGGTTACATCTCAGAACCTGCTGATTTTGCTGTAAATATAAAGTTACCAATCATTCAGAATTCTCAGCCTAGAAATTCAGTTTTCCTTTAGCACTGAGAGCCTAAATGATAAAAAAGTTGAAGCAGTGGCCACTGCTACCTCTGGGATATCCCTGGCCTCCTGCTTGTCATAGGAGGCAGAGGTCTTAGCCACCATTTCAGCTGTGTCAGGTCACACTCCCATCAGGAATGTAGCACTGGAGTCTGCTCTGCTGGAATTTGGGATGCCTGAATGTGATAAAGGAGCTCTGGTGGCATAGTGCCTAAGGTATTTGACTGCTAATCAGAAGGATGGTGGTTTAAGCCCACCAGCCACTCCACAGAAGGAAGACTGAGCAATCTACTTCCATAAAGATTTACCACCTCAGAAACCCAAAGGGAGTTGCTATGAATCAGTGTCAAGTCAATGGCAGTGAGTTTTTTTTTTTTCCTGATTTTGAGTGTGATAGACCTTGAAATGCTGCCCACCACCTGCTGTGTTCACTCTGCTTTGAGTTGTTGTTGTTAGGTGCCATCCAATTTCGGCTCATAGCGACCCCATGTGACAGAGTACAAGCACCCCATAGGGCTTCTTAGCTGTCATTTTTATGGGAGCAGATTGTCAGATGTTTCTCCTGTGAAGCCACTGTGTGCGTTCGAACTGCTAACCTTTTGGCTAGTAGCTAAGCACGTAACTGTTGCTCCTCTGCTTTGAGTGGTTTTTTTTTTTTTTTTTCTGGCAGGCAATACTGTTAATGTACTCACTGCGTTTGCGCTCCACAGGGCACCTGAGATGAGGTTTAGGAGTCTTAATTAACTCATTTCTTCAGCCTTGAGTCTGTCTGTAAGAGCTACAGGAGAACCCTCTGTATTGTTTTTGAAATGATTGCTGCTTATTTGTAGAGTTAACCACAGAAGACTTAAGGAGGCTGAGAGCTGCATGAAAGGCAGGAGCCTGTTTTCAGGCAGGGTATATCACCATTTTTTACTCGTAACCCTTAGTTTCTAATTTAGGCTAAAAATCTGAGCAGCTCTATGACTTCCACAGTATTGACATTCTCTACTTTGTATTCATGGGTTGCCAACACAGAGCATACTGAGACTAAACTGCAAAAATTTATACAATTTAAGAATGGACTGTTAAGATTATTTTTGGACTTCCCTGTATTGTACATAATTTTATTTTGGGATTATAAATAGGGATAAATATGGAAGTTTAAAAACCTACTTTGGGAGGTTTAATAAAATCATCAAAGCAGTAAGATATTCAAACCAAAAATAGAGCTACTCCAGTTTTCCTAATTTGAAGACAGTATTTTCCCATTCTTTTCTCTAAGATGATGCCATCTTCTGTGCTAGAAAAAGGAATGTGATGCATTTATCATTATGTAGAGACCTATTTAGAAGTTCCTCAAGGGTATGGACAAGGGCAGATGGACTTACCTGCCTGTGTAGCAGTATGGATGCCATGTTTCAGGGGATAAATGATGGGACGTGGAGGCCAAGCAGGTAGGGGAACTTTGAATGGGCTAGGCTAATTTGTGCAGGAACACAGTTCTGGCATTCTTCTTGTCTTTAAGTTGCACATCTAACCCATCAGTAATGAGCGGCTGTCAGGTAAATCCTCTTCAAGGGTCTCTCATACCCTGATTACTACCAGGTAAAGGATTTCCTTCTCGTGGAAGCATATAGGGTGGCCAGGCCCTAACTCTTGTCTCTTATTGTCAAGCAAGGTGCTACTCTGCTTTTTCAGTTCCTTCCTGAGAGATAACCTCCACATCTACAACATGGAAGAATATGTGACATTTGAAATTTTCATCCTTTAGAGTCTCTGGGTTAGAAACTGCTTGCCTATTCTGTTTGAGATTGAGGACCTGGCTTTTCTTAATTCCATGTTCCAAGTGAAACAAGGGAGTTGTCACCATGGACCCACAATTTCTATAGAAATTAGAGAAAAGAGAAAAACAGAGAAACATGAACGAGGTCAGAAACCACCTCTTCAACTCCAGCAATGACCTCTTTTGGGCTATAAAGACTTGGCTATAAGGTGTACCAGTTAGTCTTTTGTCCACTCTCAGACTTTGAGAGATTGATCCCAGATCTCGAACCTACAACCTCCCAGACCAGTGAAGAAACCCACCACCAGGCAGAGG
>NW_006922496.1:435390-436442 GCF_000298275.1 Orycteropus afer afer | reverse complement strand
GGAAAAAAAAAGTGGATGGAGAAGACCTAAGACTATGAGGCAAAGAGTGGAAGATCAGAGAAATTCTCACCAAACTGTTTTAAACAGTCTCCTGTACACAAACTGGTTAATAGTGGTTGGTTCCAGGGAAAGGAACTGGGAGGGTAGGTGTTCTGGATGAAGGCATAGTAGACAGATTATCTTTTTCATATACTCCTTTGTACGTTTAGAATTTTATATTAATTTCATGTATGATGTTTCAGAAATAAATAAATTAAAAACAAAAACACAGTGGCATCTTAATCAGAAAGATGGAGTATTTGCTTTCACTTGCCTTTCAGAAATATAGCACCCAAACTCTGATGGTGGTTGTGATGACCCATCTCACTTGGTTTTGCTGATGTAATTACTTTCTCCTGCGAGGCTTGTTTCAGAAACAAATGCTAAGTTTCAATGCAGATGCAAAATTCCAATGCAGGGCATACTGTATAGGTAAGCAATTTCTGCATTTGCAGCCTATCATTTGGCTTTTTATGGGTAATAGTCCACAAACATCTAAACTTACTTATAAAGCCAAAAGGAGTTAATTTAATATAGTACTCTACTTCTGAATCCCTGAAGCATATCTGGAATTTTTATATTGCTATTGGTTTTAAAAAAGTGTTCTTTCTTTCATGCTCAGTTCCAGGATTTAAGCTTTGCTTTGGTTTGCCTGAGACTTAAAGGCTTAAGTAACTGAATTTCCTTGGTCTTAAATAAAAAGCTTTAATTTTGGTTGAGACTCTAACTGGCATGTGATATCTTGCATTAGATCAAGATTGGGTCCTTCTTGGAAAAGTGGAGGGATCAATTATCATGTTGGCAATTCACCTTCAGTAGAATACAAAGTAAAACTGGTAAGGCAAAGAAAAATTGTCCTTATAGATGTTTCTGCACTTCTTATGCCTGTGTTTAATTTTGGCTTCCGTAACTTCAGTTCAGACTTGGTTCTTTTCTCTATTTCCCTGATATTGACCACGTAAAGTGTAATCTACAATCATACAAGCAGTATGCAAATATTTGTTGTGCAGTTA
>NW_006922496.1:431903-434045 GCF_000298275.1 Orycteropus afer afer | reverse complement strand
TAATCTCCCAAATTATGTTCTAGATGCTTCTCTGTGCTCTCCCCCTCAGCACCCATGCCTCTGATAAGTCACATGGAGGACAGATAAGTATTTCAGTGTTATGACTGAAACACAATCCATGTTGTCATCCACTTTATATTTTAAGGATGAGGAAGTAGGCTCAAGGTCACATAACCATGTTTCATGGAGGTTTTTCTTTATTATTATTATTATTATTGCAAACAGTTGTGTGAAAATTTGGGTAGTTTTTTTTCCAGAGCCATCAAGTGTAGTCATTTATAAAGATAGTGGTAGCCCAAGCTACCTCTAGGCAAGACAAGCAACCAAATAATATAGTTGCCATAATTTTCCTTTCATCATGTCTGTTTCCTATCCAATAAACTGTTTCCCTCACCTTCAAGAGTGTGGTTATTTAAAACTTTGAATTGTGAAGCTGGAACAAGTCCACCAGCTTGAGGAAATGTTGCTGCCAAATTGGTTCTGATCATGCACATCTGTTGAGACCCTTAAAACCAGATTCATGGCAGAAGGTGCTGTACACAAAAACTCACTGCTATAGAGTCGGAGCTGACTCATAGCGACCCCTCCTTGGGTTTCCAAGGTGGTGTCACTATGGAAGTAGGTTGCCCAATCTTCCTTCTGAGGAGTGGCTGGTGGGTTTGAACCGCCAGCCTTCTGGTTAGCAGTCAAGTGCTTTTAGCCACTATGCTACCAGAGCTCCCAGTAGTTAGCTAGATGGTTTTGATAACCTTTGTTGGGCTTGGTAAAGGTCTGTTAAGAAAGCACATAGCTAAGCACAGAGTAAGTTGTAAGGTTACATGGCAAAGGGTATAGATTTTGTAAGGAGGGGTAAAGAATTGAGGTCCTTTTTGAAATCTGCCACATGTTGGGAAAGTAGATAAGGAGAAGGAGTTGAAGAGACTGTTACTGGAATGCTTTACATCTTGGGGTGCAAAGATGACTTGTAAGTGAAGTAGCTACGGTTTTTGGTAGTGTTTGGCCAGCAGAAAAGCATTAGTTCCAGTCGGCCACTGGTGGATGGGGGCAGGAAATATGAGCCCTCTCAGAGGAAAGTGTTATCCACTTACCCTCTTGGCTTTAGGTTCCCTATATGTAAATGGAACATTATGCTAACATGCCACATCACCATAGAATTTAAGATATGGAGGGGGCAGGCATTTGCATGTCCCTTCCTCTATTTCAGCATGCTTCCACATTGAAGAAGCTGGGGACCAAGTTGCCTTAGAAAGTCTGTGTAATTGTCTCAAATCCTTATCAGTGCTTCAGCGATTTGAATGCTTAGGGTCCTGGAAAAAAAATGTTCTTCCCTCATTATCATTAGAGCATATCAAACTGCGTGTTTTTTGCCTCTGGGGTGGATGATAAAGATGACTCACTCGCAGATACAAGATGTCACAGACTATAGACCCTAAATCAGTAATAATGCATGCATCCTTTAGAGGGCAGTGTTCTCCACCCCAAACCAAACCAAACCCTTTGCTAAAAATTAAAACTCATAGCAACACTATGCGACAGAGGGAACAGCCCCATTCAGGTTTCCAAAGCTGTAATCTTTATGGAAGCAGACTGGCATATCTTTTTCTCATGGAGCAGCTGGTGGGTCTGAACTGCTGAACTTTCAACCCCCCAAAATCCTCTGGTGGCCACCCTAGGACTATGCAACTTGCTTGCTTTTAGGAAACCTATTCAGAACTTGAACCTGGGAAGCAAGCCTGCCTAATTCCCAGAATCTCTAGCGTTGAACTGGCCCACTGCTTTCTGACGTCCGTTGGCTAAAGGATGAATTTCTCAATTGTCTGGGGGAGGCTTCTAAGATGCAGAGGTTTACACCCTATGGCTTACTCCTGGACGGTGTCCAGAAATAGAGGTCTGATCACTTGGCATTAAGTCCAACTACTCTTCCTGTGCCCCCTTGCCCCTCGGTGTCCACCATGGGGCATGAGAATTGTATTGGTAAATGATCTTTCAGGAATTTCCTGCAGATCACCAACCACATATGCCCATGAGCTCCTGGAATGATTCTGGTCACATCTATGAGGACCCATTTGTGGCTATGAATGTGACTTCAGAGGGACTGTCAAACATGGGAGTATTTGCAGTGTCAATTCTGGTGTTTCTTTT
>NW_006922496.1:429511-430143 GCF_000298275.1 Orycteropus afer afer | reverse complement strand
GCATGCCAAAAAGATAGAGACCTTCCTCAAAGCTGCTGCTTATGTACTGAAAGCAGACTACACCCCTAAAGCAGCTACTCAGCTGCTCCTGTAGAGTCTACCATGGAATTGATTGCCAGTCTCACCATGGAGAATCCAGCCGCTCAGCCACTCAATCAGGCCCAGCCAAGTTGACACACAACCTTAGCTACCACAGCCGTTCACTTGGACCTAAAGTATTTTCTTCTTCCCATATATCCCATCTCTGTCCCTGCCACTTTCTATAGACCACATACCTAGTGGCTTTGTTGGGATGCAGGGCTAGCAGCAGGGGGGAATTATATTGAGAGAAATGTCAAGAAGACCTCCAACATGCTGCCAAGTGGAAATGAGAACCTCTCTCCTAAGGAATTCAGTGCAATGTAGGATGCTTTGCGTTCTCATAGCTAATGTGCAATAAGTTTTAGGCCTCAGTCTTTGGGTTTGTACTAAGTAGCATAGATATATTCAAGAACCACACTGTGTGGGTCAAATGTCTATTTTTTCCCTTTGACATACATTTTTTCTTTTTAAAGAAAGTCTACACCACTTTTGTTCAATAGAAATCATAATGTGAAACTCATGTAATTAAAAATTTTCTGGTATCCACATAA
>NW_006922496.1:398195-399905 GCF_000298275.1 Orycteropus afer afer | reverse complement strand
GCAGGCCTTTTGGTTAGCAGCCAAATGCTTTAACCACTGCACCACCAGGGCTCCTCTCTTACCGACAGAGCCCTAAAAATCCTGACCTAAAACAGCTAATGTATTTTGTAGCATTGTTAATTTGTGTTTTTCCAGCCAAGAGTATAGTAAATTGCAAACCCATTACCTCATGATTTAATGAAAAAGACTGTGCTCCCTTAAACTCCAGTCTCCTAGCTACAAATATGTAAATACCAGTCTTTCCAGAGTCATTGTTTTTATGTTTTTCCATTGTGATCAGAGTCATCTTTTTAATGCTTAATCAATAACTGTTAAGTACTTTATCACCAAAAGGTGATCCAACAGAAAGTGGAAATTATCAAACATATTAATATCACATGCAAATAAAATTTTGCTGAAGATAATTCTAGAACAGCTGCGGCAGTACATCTACAGAAAACCGTCAGAAATTGAAACTGGATTCAGAAGAGGATGTGGAACAAGAATATCATTGCTGATGTTAGATAGTTCTTGGCTGAAAACAAAGAATACCAGAAAGATGTTTACCTGTGTTTCATTGACTATGCAAAGGCATTCAGCTGTGTGCATCATAACAAATTAAAGATAACATTGTGAAGCATATAGCAAGGATCATAGAGCCGGCGTGGGATCAGGCGGTGTTTCGTTCTGCTGTGCATGGGGTCGCTGTGAATCGGAAATGACTCGACAGCACCTAACAACAACAGTTGTGAAGCATGGGAATTCTAGAACCCTTCACATAGACCACGAGTCAGATGCTGGAACAAAACAAGAGGATACTGCATGGTTTAAAATCAGGAAAGATGTGAACCAGGGTTTATATCCTTTCACTACACTTATTCAGACTGTCTGGTGAGCAAATAATCCAAGAAGCTGGACTCTATGAAGAAGGATGCAGAATCAGGATTGGAGGAAGAGTCATTAACAACCTGTGAATTTTGTTTTTGGGCAGATACTGCTCTTTTGGTCTCGTATGGTTGATTGTTCTGAGAGGCACCTTCTTCACTGGTGTTATAGTTCACTTTATTGGCCTGTCCAATATTTGACTGAAAGTTGATCCATGGGGCTGGGTTCACTTTCAGGCTTGAAGGGTGTCTAAGGGCCATAGTTCAGCTAGGTGCCTTTATTGAGTAATTTCTTTATTTCAGGCATTGAACTAAACACATTAGCTATGCATTTAATCTCAGTATGCCTCCATGAAGGAGCCCTGGTGTACAGTTGGTTAATTGCTTGGCTGCTAACAAAAAGGTCGGCAGTTTGACCCTACAGCCACTCCATGGGAGAAAAATGTGGCAATCTGTGAGGTGGAATCAACTCCGTGACAGCAAGTTTGATTTTTTTTTTAATCCCTCCATGCTACCTCACTTGACACATGACATAAGGGCCTTGTCCAAGGTCACACATTAGGTAGTAGTGGAAACTGAGTTTTATGTCTAGTTAGTTGAAAGCCAAGTCCAGTTCTGTCTTTCTGCTAGAGGATTTGAGTGTAAATTCTTGACCTTGGGAGACTAGAGCACTGGCTCCCAGTGGGAGATCTCAAATACATTTGCAGCACTATTGGTGCTGGGAGTCAGTGCAGCCCCCTGTCGAAATACTTTGACTGTCTGCAGTTCTAAAGAGAGGCTTTGAACTTTCTCAAGTGAAGTTTTTCCTTCCAGATGTTTGTTTGTAGTTGAAGAACAAAGAAACTTA
>NW_006922496.1:387762-397860 GCF_000298275.1 Orycteropus afer afer | reverse complement strand
GGTTAGTGATTGATTATAGATAAGATCAGCTTCAGCTTAAAGTCCTCTGAAATGTATAGGTCCCCCGCTTGGCTAGAGGGAGTGAGTTACCACTTAGGTGAGTGGCACCAGCAGGTTGGCTTGTACATGATTGTAATCATGAACACATCCCCCTCCAACAAATTGTTTACGTCTTGACACCTCCTTCCCATGAACAAATGGTTTGCAACCTGACCTTTTGCTGAATAGTAATTCACATTGGCCTCCTCATTCTTACATCTGACCCGAGTGCTCCAGTTGGAAACTTTTTCTATTTACATTCTCAACAACAGTAACTCACGGCCACTGAGTGGATTCTGACTCATAGCAGCCCCCATTGGGTTTCTGGGGCTGTAAACCGTTACAGAAGTAGATTGCCCTATCTTTCTTCTGCAGAGCAGCTGGTGGATTTGTCTCTCTGAAACAGTATGGCTCTGTCCAGCTCCACTCGATAATGGGGCTCTTTCTGTTGCCCTTTACTGGCTTACCTACCCTAAAACCAGGAAACACAGGAAGGAATCACCACTCTTCCTTTCTACCTCCATCCTTCCCTACTTCCTCCTTCCTTTCTTCCTGCCTCCTATTTTTCTTTCCACTATCCCCTTCTGCTTCACCTTTTGATCCTCTCTCTAAATTTCTCTTAGGTACTCCTTCAAACTACTACAAACAGTAACCAAAAAAATGCACCAAATGCCTTAGGCACTATGCCATCAGAGCTCCCAACTACAAACAATAAAACTTGAATTTTATCTGGTGGTTTGTAATTTTCAAAATGTTTTTTTTTTTTTTGCATTTGGTCCCCATGGAGCAGATTATCTTTGTCTTACAGATCTCACAGACTGGAGGTTGAGGCTCAAAGGTTATATATACAGTGAGCCAAGATCAAACAAGTAGCAAATAAGCAGCAAAGGTGGAATGAAAAAGGAGAGGGTAAATAGGGACCAAAAAAGAAATGCTTTTCCCATGGGCCTGCTCCTCTGGTCTTTTGCAATGCCCCCTTACCATTTCATGTTGGTTTTGTCAGATTTGTCACAACTCCTCCTGCTACTGCCTCCTAATTTCCATTACAAAGTATATAATAGTGATTTCTATTAGGTATGAAGCTTTCCCCTCCTATTACAGTAGGAATTTGTCATGTCCCTCCTGAAACCCATTAGCAGTTTCTTTTGTTCTGTTCCTGGCATGTTGTGGTGTGTGAATTTGTTTTGCTAGAGTGAAATGGCACCTTTTCTTCTAGCCTGTCTGCAGTGATTCCTGGGAAACTGAAAGGAACACGGGAGCCCTGGTTTCCCACAGTGGTTAAGTACTCGGCTACCATCAGTAGTTCCAACCCACTAGTGGCTCTATGGGAGAAAAGACCTGGCTGTCTGCTCCCATAAAGATTTTAGCCTAGGAAACCCAATGGAGCACTTCTATTTGGTCTATAGGTTCTCTATCAGTCAGAACCCACTCGAGCACATAACCCCCCAACCAACAATGGGAACATACCTCAAGGTTATAGTAAACATTAAACTGGGCAGCTGTGACTAAGATATTTCAAAACTAAAGTTAGGATTCAGGCTGACCATGACTAAATGAAAAAGTCAGCAAAATGATGTTGAATAAAGGCAAGTAGGGAATACCATGTATAGGGAGCCACCTCATCTCTTAGTGGATATTTATAGGGCATTTCTGCTTTGCTTATCACTGTGCTGAGTGTTTAAAATCTAGTTGGCAAACTAAGACCTAAAACATGAAATAAATGACCCTAAGTTAAGATTGTTCCTTGTAATCTGGAGTGCACAGAGAAATCAGCAAACAGAAAATGTAAAAGGCAAAGTAAGGTACTACCCCTAAGCTAAGGAAAGGAGCTCGGGTGGCCTAGTGGGTAAAAAACTACGTGGCTGCTAACCAGGTTGGCAGTTCAAATCCACCAGCTGCTTCGCAGGAAGAAGTTGAGTCAATTTACTTCCGTAAAGATTTATAGCCTTGGAAACCCAGTGGGAGTCACGGTGAGTCAGAACTTACTTGATGGCAATGGGTTTAGTTTTTTTTTCTTTTCTTTTTTTGGTTTAAGCTAAGGAAGCCTAGATCTACTGAGGAGGTATATGTGAAAGTGATTAAAATATAGAGTAATGGTATAATTGAAACAGCTGCAAGAATAGGCAGCTAGAGTACAGTGGTTAAAAGCACAAACTGGAAACGTGTGGCTTGATTTCAAATCCTGGCTCTGTCATTTGTAAATTGTGTGATTGTGGGCAATGAACTTAACCATGCTGCTTCTCTAGTTAGTCATGTATAAGATGCAGACAAATAATGGCACCTAACTAATGGGAGGTAGGATTGTTGTAAGGATAAAATAATGTAACACACACACACACACACACACACACACGAGTTCCTGGCACATGGTAGTGCTATGTAAGTTGTGATGATGATGATGATGGTGAAGAGAAGTCTAGAAAAGGAAGATAACCTCTGCTAAAAAAGGATGGGGTGAAGGCTAGGGCAAGTTGTACAGTGGTTCCTCAGTAGGGTCTTTCAAATGCCCAGGAGTTGTCCAGACAGATGAGTAAAGGCACAAAGTGGCATAATGGGTTGAGGAGAAAGGCTGTAGTTGGGTAGTGTTGAAACATCAGATATGAGCATCAGGGATTTAAATTTAAATTAAAGCCAAGTTGGGCTTTAAAGGATAGGTTGTTGTTGTTGTGTTAGGTGACGTTATGACTCACAGTGACCCTATGTATGACAGAATGAAACACTGCCCAGTCCTGTGCCAGCCTCATGATCCTTGCTATACTTGAGCCCATTATTGCAGCCACTGTGTCAATCCATCACATTGAGGGCCTTCCCCTTTTTCACTGACCCTCCACTTTACCAAGCATGATATCCTTCTCCAGGGAATGGTCCCTTCTGACAACATGACCAAAGTAGGTGAGACAAAGTCTGGCCATTCTCACTTCTAAGGAGCATTCCGGCTGCATTTCTTCCAGGACAGATCTGTTAGTTCTTCTGGCAGTCCATAGTACTTTCGATATTCTTCGCCAACATAACAACTCAAAAGCAGCAATTCTTTTTCAGTCTTCCTTATTCGTTGTCCAGCTTTCACATGAAAACCTTATGAATAGCAGCGAAACACTGTCTGATATACCGGAAAGGATGGATAGAATATTGATATTTGGGAAAGAGTGCTTTTTAGGTTGGGAGAATATATGATCCAGAAATATAGAGGTGGGAGATTTTTGTTCAAATATAAAACCGAAAAACCAAACCCACTGCCATCAAGTTGATTACAACTCATAGTGAAACCCATTGGGTTTCCAAGGCTGTAAATCTCTCTATGGAATTAGATTGCCTCATCTTCCACCCATGGAGCAAGTGGTGCACATAACAACAACAACAGCCATGAATCAGAACCAACTCGACTTAGCACCTAACAACAAGGAGACATGCTTCAGCAGTGTGATGGGTTGCTAAAGGCTGAGGGGAAAGTGCTTAATACTAAAAAATAGAATTGAGATTTAGCTTATAATTAATTAGAATTTCTCCAAGTTTTAATAAGGAAAGCAAAACATTTGTCATGGGATCTGGGTGTGAGAGGAAAGAAATAGTCACAGAGGGACTAAGCATAGGTTAAGGAGTGAAAAGGGGAAATTTAAGCCAGTTTTGTTTTGGTTGTAATGATTGAGAAATGATGAAAAGTAAAGGCAGGAAGGTTCTTTCTTTGATATAACAGACAAACAAGTGACTTCACTAGAGTTCCTTTGTGCTTCTTGACTCCTGAATTTGGCTCTTGGTGTAGGATGGATGGCTCCAGAGAGTGTGATAAAATTAGTGGAGCCCAGACTCTCCCACCCCTTCCCAAACTGCGCTGACCTCAGTAAACTATGCACAGGAGAGAGGTTTTGATTCAATAGGGTGATATATAGGCTAAAATTATTCTGAGTCACCGGTTTTGGGGACCATTTTGCTGAGAAGTGCTGATGCTTCTGACCTTGAGTTTTAGAAATAGCACTTCTATTGTTCTGGTGGAATTCTGTGGTGTTAAATCTTTGTTTCAACCTGTGGCAAAGGGGGGGAAGGCACACCAGCGTCAAAAGCTATCTCGACACAGTATACTGAAGCTTGATTTTTCCAGGAATTTCACAAGTGTGCCTTCTGATTTATATCTTTTACATTTCCTTGATGACTTGATGACTTTTGAATTTCAGAATAAATTAAATATTGTGACTAGCCAGGACTAACAGTCCTGATAAATTTACCCAAGTTCCTCCATCAAAACCCATACCAAACCCACTGCCATGGAGTCTGTTCCAACTCCTAGCAACCCTATAGGACAGAGTAGAACTGCCTCATAGGGTTTCCAATGTTGTAATTTTTACAGAAGCAGATCGCCCCATCTCTCTCCCACAGAGCGGCTGGTGGGTTCCATCTGCCAAACTTTTGGATAGCGGCCAAGTGCTTTAACCACTGTGTAACCAGGGCTCCAACTTCCTCATACCACTAGAAAACGTTTTACACCCCCAAACCCTTGCCCAAATCCCTTCCCATTGAATTGATTCCGACTCATAGTGATTCGGGAGCTCTGGTAGCGTAGTGCCTAAGGCATTTGACTGCTAACCAGAAGGCTAGCGGTTCAAACCCACCACCAGCCACTCCTTGGAAGGAAGGTTAGGCAATCTTCTTCCATAGTGATACTGCCTCAGAAACCCAAGGAGGGGTTGCTATGAGTTGAGTCCGATTCGACAGCACATAACAACAACATAGTGACTCTGTAGGACAGAGTAGAACGGCCCCAGGGTGTTTTTTTTAAAGATACAAAAATTTTTGAAAAAGTCAATGTGGCAAAAATTGTAGATATGATATAGCAGAGCTTTTGTTACATCTTTTTCTATTACATACTAAGTTATTGTCATTGTTGTTAGGTGCCATGGTGTTGGCTCTGACTCATAGTGACCCTGTATATAGCAGAACGAAACACTGCCCAGTCCTATGCCAGCCTCACAATCTTTGCTATACCTGAGCCCATCGTTGAGCCACTGTGTCAATCTATCTCGTTGAGGGAGGGCCTTTCCCTTTTTCATTGACCCTCCACTTTACCTAACTAAAAAAAGCAAAAAAGGATGTTGTTGTTATTTGCCATCAAGTCAGACCTGACTCATAGCAACCCCTCCTTGGGTTTCCAAGGTGGTCTCACTGCGGACGTAGATTGCCCACCCTTCCTTCCGAGGAGTGGCCGGTGGGTTTGAACTGCCAGCCTTCTGGTTAGCAGTCAACACCTGCTGGCACAAAACTTAAAATACTCACCTGCTAACCCATAGGTTGGTGGTTCAAACTCATCCAGTGGCTCCATGGGAAAAATACCTGGTGATCTGCTTGTGTAAAGACTATAGCCAAGAAAACTCTGTGCAACAGCCCTGCTCTGTCACATGGGGTCGCTATGATTGGAATCATTCAACAACACCACCCAACAACAGCAACAAAGAAAGCAAAAGTTGCATGTTTTTGTGACAGAAAGGATGTGGCTATGGCTTTACTTAGTAAATCTCCTGTGGAAATTTGGCTCTAAAGATATCAATATCAGTGGGATTTTTGTGATGTTGGCATTTGTTTTTACTCTTTTTCCTGAGGTGGCAGGGAAAGTACTAGAAAGATTGGGAAGGATGGATTCATGCGAAAGAAGGTGCTCAGCAGGAGATACCAGAAACTAGAGGAGGGGGATGGATGCAGTTGGAGAAAGAGTTGAGTGTTTTTAGAAACTCCAAATAATCTTAAAGGAGATTATGAGCTTTCTAATGCTTACCAAAAGGGGGGTGTGCCTTTACAAATTAAGGAATTTTAATTGCTTCAGAGTTTGAGTGCATAATGATGTGTGATTTATGTGCTGTAATTACATGTGAACTGGAAAGTCCCCAGTTTTTTAAGGTGTCTTAAGGTGATAGAATTCAGGGTTTTACGTAATGTTTCAAATGTTACCTTTAAGAGAGCAAGCATGCATGCAATCTAGTACCTTCCTTGCTTTCATCCTTTACTTCTGGGATCCTTGTGTCTTCAGTTTCCCAGAGACTTATAGCCATAGGAGATGAGGTTGTCTCAGTTCATGGTCCTTCACTGAGAGCAGTGCTCCACTTAGAACAGTGCTGATGTGTATCATCAGGGTAACTGAAACTGAAAACCTTCTGACCTGAAGTAGGAATTAGAGGGAGAATATAGGTGTTGAAGTGTGGATTGGGCTAGACTAGTTATAGATTTTCTCCTAATTACACTCAGGGAGAAATATATACATTGAAAAAATTATGTTGATTGCTCTGTTCCAATGCAGAAGTTTCTACAGGTTGGTTTTGCTAGATAGCATCCTTTAGTTAAGGTCTTGTCAATTATTACCTTACTTGAATTAAAGGGAGTGAACAGATGCAGTTAATACCTAAATCATCGTAGTAAATTTGTCCTGAGTTTTGCAGAAATGTATTTTTATCTGTGATACAGAATTTTGTGTCACAAAATCCTATGTTTAACTCTATAAATTTCTAATTCCCGGAAGGTACCAAACATATTCAGAAAATAAGCATTTGTTGATTGTGTACTATGTGTATTGATTGTGTACAACACACATACTGTGTGCTACTGGAAATACAAAACACATTGACTCAATCCCACACCTTAATTGGTTGCATGCTTTCAAGGTGACAAGATGGACACTGGTGAAGTTTTAAGACAGATCAAAACTATAGTCTACAGAGTGACATGATTGGGGCAGTGTTTATTTGATAGGCTTTATTTTACTTTTCATTTTTCAGTCTTTAATCTCATGGTTTGATAACTGAAAAGTGTAAGATGCTATCTGTTCAGTATGGATCCAGTGCTGTTGGTCTTGGCAGATTGTTGACTGATTCCTATACATTTGGATGATGTTGTTAATAAACTAATTCATTGTTCAGAGGCACTTACAGTTTGGAGAACCAGGTTGGGCACACTTCAGGTACACAGAATAAAATAAACCAAGTAACCAGGAGAACTGTTTTATAAAAGTTCCCAACATGGTGTAATCAAAAAGACTTCACCTGTGAGTTAGTGCTTTAGTTCTGTCTTGGCCACTTAACAGACTATGGGACTTGAGGCCACTCTTAATTTTCTCTGAGCCTGCTTCTTCTTTCTGCAAGTGGGCATGCTGATTGTGTGGGCCTTGTGGGGTTATGGTTAGCATTAAATCAAATTTTATGAATGAAAGTACGTTAATGATTCTATCATACGTTTCTTTATGCATTCTTTTTCTATGTGTATTTGAAGGTGCTCTCTCAAAATCATTTTAGTTCCTCAAAAAGTTAAACATAAAACTACTGTATCACCCAGCAATTCCACTCCTAGGTATATATTCCAAATATATGAGAACAGCAACAAGAACAGACACATGTACACCATTGTTCATTTCAGCAATATTCACAGTAGCCAAAAGGTGGAAACAACCTAAGCATCAAGAGATGAATGGATAAACAAAATTTGATACATACATACAATGGAATATTACTCACCCATAAAGATAAATGAAATCCTGGTACATGCTACAACATGGATGAACCCCAAGAACCTTATGCTCAGTGAAATAAGTCAATCATAAAAGGACAAATATGAATGATTTCACTTAAATATGAAATAAGATTAGGTAACTCTACAGAGCCCACAGTTTATTAATGGTTACTAGAGTTGGGACGGGATGGTAGGGGTCAATGAGGGAGCCATCATTTAGGAAGCAGTGCATGTTTGCTTATGGTGATGGAAAATTTGGCAATAGATATTGGTGATGGTTGTACAGCATGATTAACATGTAAGCAGTCCCCGGATTACAAATGTCCAACTGAGGAATGACTACTACTTGCCTTTTAACATTACATAAATTTACCCCCACTTAAAAATGATTAAACCAACCCCTATTCACAACAAATTATTCATCATTGTCACCTTCACTTGCTGCACATGCAGCTTTGAGCCTTTTCTTGCAACGGAAAGAAACCAAAACCATTGTCATTGTGTCGATTCCAGTTTATAGTCAGGGTAGATGTATAGGGCAGGGTAGAACTGCCCCATAGGGTTTCCAAGACTGTAAATCTTTATGGAAACACAGTGTGTCATCTTTTTCCCTGCAGAGCAGCAGGTGGGTTTGAGCTGCCAACCTTTTGGTTAACAGCCAAATGCTTTAACCACTTAGCCACCAGAACTCCTCTACTTGTACTAAAACAAACAAACAAACAAAAAGCAAATCCACTGCCATTGAGTGGATAATAACAACCATATGCACCTGTTCCAACCTACCTACAACCTCTTAAAGGCACAGTAACTGATCTCTTTCATAACCCAGGGACTGGTTATAATTGATATCACCAAATTGTACCCCTGAAAAATGTTGAATTGGCTAATGTGCCATACACACACACACAACACACACACACACATATACATATTTACAACAATTCAAAAAATAAATGCAATGGGAGAAAAATAAAAAGATAAAGAATTTCCACCAACCTCCATGCATGCCCCTTCCTGTTAGTCCCTATTCCTCCATGGACAGTCATGCTAGTGATTTATATCACTGTAGGTTCTTTTAGGCATTTGTATTTTAACATGACTTAACAATTAGCAGGTGCCAATATTTTGTCATTCCTGTTATATAAGGAGAGTTGCTGATACAATCCCAAACTTGAGTGCTTTATTATTATTTACTTAAAAAAAATTATTACTGCCCCATAGTATTTTGGAAGATGTTTGTTTTATATGTGCTTAGTCTTCAGGTTCTTTGTACTCTCCAAATGAATATGTTAACATATTCTGATTGCACTGTAACATCTCTACCTAAACTGGATTGCCCATATTTGCCTATTCCTCTCCAGCAGCCAAGCCTTCATCCTTGTGGTGATAGAGTCCCTGCTTCAGTAATGTCACTCAACTGAGCTTGCAAGTCAGAAGAGGGATGGTATTCAACCAAGTATGGTGACTCAGATCAGTGTAGGCATGAGGCTGTACAAAGGATCCCACCAAGCCCATCAGATCATTTAAGAGAGATCTACTTTAAATGGTATAGTGAGTTTGTCAACAAGCCAGTTACTTCAGGATAGTGTCTTCATTTGTTTGAGGTCACTTGGCATCCATCCTCATGTGTGGTCAAGGCTCTGAGCAACAATTTGGGGAGGGGCTGAAGGAAGAGTCTGTTCTCCTGGGAGTTGCCGGCACTATACTCTTTCCCCAGTCACCCTGGTTAGGCAGTCAGGCCTTGGGCACACTGGGTCTGGCTGCCCAGGTGGAATTTCCTCAGAGCCCCTTCTAGGTGAAGGGTTGTACTGCTTATGGACTTTCTCAAGAGTCAGTGACTTCATCTTGCGCCACAATCTTCTGGTGCTGCACAGACTGTAGAGTGTTTAAAATGCAGCTGAACAAGTAGACTATTTCATGGTTTTTTATTTCAGGAGGAAAGGATGGCCAAGCCTCTTGGTGACGGGCATTTTAGTCAGTGGATTGCCCTGCTTACAGCTCTTTTCTGAGCATCTATTCTTCTAGATCTTGCTGACATGATGAATCATTGAGACACATGCCCCCATCACGGCTGATTGTATCAGAGAGGTCACTAGACCTGAGATGGGCCCCTTAGATTCTTTCTTCCAAGAATTTGAAATTAGAATCCAAGGATGCTTGTCAGTCTCTGTTGGATGTTTGAACTGGGAGGTGTTCTAATAGGTGGCTTTTGACACTGTACAGACAGAGCCAGTCTGCATGGATAGAAAAGGATGTGTTCAGGAGAAGCATATCCCAGGGCCTTGCTATGGGAGAGGGGAAGGGGTGCTCCCCCTGGCTCCAGTCCTTGGACCCACCAACTGCTTGTGTTGTCCCACAAAATCTCTGTGGCCCTCAAGAAACCCCTCTTTTGGTGGTTTGTATGGCTTCACTTCCCTGTAGCCACATGGTCTGTGAGTAAGATACTTTCTGATTGAATAGTGCCAGGTAAAATGAGTTGGAAACTGGTTTAGCCAAAGTAATAATGACCATTGACCCCAGCTATCAGAATATACCCATGGTGTCTACCAATCAGCCTTGCTGATATATCAGTGCTGT
>NW_006922496.1:385703-386672 GCF_000298275.1 Orycteropus afer afer | reverse complement strand
GTAGCTGAAGAGTGCCTGGTGGATTTGAACTACCAACCTTTTGATTAGCAGCTAAGTGCTATAACCACTGCGCCACCAGGGCTCCCTTAAACACCTTCAGGGGAGAATGAAATGATTACTGTCTTTGAGTTTCAGGAAAGGCCTCTTGGTGGAAAAGTCTGTGAAAGGCAGGTAAGAACTGGCCTAGCATCCATGGGGCAAGGAGGGCCAAGCAAGTAGAACCAGCAATACAATGAATGGTTAAGCACTTGGCTGCTAACCAAAAGGTCAGTGGTTCAAACCTTCCAGTGGTTCCACAGGGGACAAGACCTGACAATCTGCCCCCATAAAGATCACAGCCTAGGAAACACTATGGGGCAGTTGTACTCTGTCACACAGGGTCGCTCTGAGTCAAAATTGACTCAGTGGCACATAACAACAACAATGGCCCTCGTTTTAGTTCCAATTATTCAGGTTTTTGACAAAATCTTTGTCTATACATGGAAAAATATGATAGTTACCTGTCTAGTTTTTGTAGATTTATCTTTAAATAACTTCACTGGTTCTTAACATCAGCCAGGATTTCTAACTCCAGCGGAGAAGTGGTAGCATGTAAATTTGCCCAGAGAAAATAAAGGTATTATAATAATAGGGTGAATGTTTCTTCAAGTACCATATCCTCTTTCAAACAACGTGACTCATTTTAGTTGCAGCCTTGTAACACTGAACGTGTTTTTTTATTACTCTTTGCATGGCAAAATTATGTGGCCTATCACTTCCTTTTGGAGATCAAAAGAAATGAAACTCAGGGTCTGGGAAAATGGTTCCTTTGTTGCTAAAGCTTCTATTCATTCTTGTAAGAAAATCCAGGGAGATAATTGGCTAGGAAAAACACAAAGCTTCCAGAACAATAGTCAGGATCAGAAGGCCTTTTCAGAATTGATGCAATTCAGCCTTTCCTTCTGGCTTCTCATCCACTTCTGTCCTGTG
>NW_006922496.1:379889-381968 GCF_000298275.1 Orycteropus afer afer | reverse complement strand
GTTCCTGAGACCCACTGTTCCCTCAGCTGTCACTTCTGGCCTCAGCCTTCAGCCCTCACCCAGAGCTCTGACTCGCTTCTGAACTCCAATCCCACATCTACAGTTCCCTTCAGGACTATGTTACCTGTGTGGTCTTTGGTCACCTTAAACCCAGTAGAAAACAGGACTTGGAGTAGATGGTTTCTAGATTTTTTGAGTTAGATTTACTATTGGCTCTTAAACTCAGTTTTAATAAAACAGCATTAACAATCAGCTCACTTCTCCCTCCATCTTCTCCTATCCCTTTTCGAGGATACCACTAATCTCCCAACTATTTAATAATATGTTCTCTTCTATACATAAACTCCTGCACACTTGTGTACATGCAAATACACACAGACACAATGGGGCAAAAGAATGGAATGGACTAAAATCCTTGCTTAGAAAGAAACAGCTCAAAGCATATGTCTTATTGCTGTCAGGATAATAGTGTCATCTTCATATAAAAAGTGAAGCTTGTTATTATGCCAGTGAGTTTGTGAATTTTGGGATGTCCATGTAAAATTATACTTGCATGACCTGCTGGGTATTCTTCTTTTTCTCTCTTTCCCAGGAGCCTCCTGTCGCTTTGGGAAGCTGGCAGACCAGTAGGCTTCAAGCCCAGAAATGAGCCAGCTTTCCTACCCCCACAGCTGACATTTGTCAGTCTCACAGAGAACCTTAGTAAACTTTCTTTTGCTTATTTGCCCAAAAACAAACCAGAAACCAAACTCCCCGCCATCAAGTCGATTCCAACTCATGGTGACCCTCACTGGGTTTCTGAGGCTGAAAATCTTTACAGAAGTAGATCGTCCCATCTTCCTTCTGCAGAGCGGCTGGTGGGTTTGAACTGCTGACCTTCTGGCTGGTCAGCAGCTAAGTGCTTTATCCGCTGTGCCACCAGAGCTAAATATGAAATCATAGTGAATATGGATATCAAATTTGAGATTGAGATTTGTTGTATCAGAATGTTAGAGCTAGGGAACATTGAAGTTAGGCTTTTCAGCCTCTTGGTCTTATTGAAGAGTTAACTGAGGCCCATAAAGGTTAGATGATCAGCCCAAAGTCACACAAGGAATTAGTGACAAAACTGCAACCAAAGGCCTGGACTTCTAGCCCATAGCTCCTCCATTTACCCACTTGACTATACTGAGTCCCCCTTCTGCCACCCATCTGGAGTATGCATATGTCATCTGCCAAACTTCAGTGAATCCTGGTTCTTAGTCTATTTTAAAACACGAAGGAGACACATAAATAATTCGTAATAAAATCTTAAGTTGTAAGCCTGACAGATTTCCACTGTCACTTCCTAAAGTTTAAAGAGAACACCATACAATTATAGAGGCTGTTGGTTTCTTCACTTTCCTGGTTCCTTTGTCTACCTCTACAGCATCGGGTCTGAACACTGCGTCAAGACTCTCCCTCCCCTGCCATCCCCTCAGTACATGTGCTCATACAAGAACCAACTAAGAGACTAGTTGGCCACTTTTCTTCTGAAGTCTAACTTCTGAAGAATCTGTATTTTAATTATTGATGATGTGTGTAGGGTGTTTGCATGTCATGCATTTTTCCTAAGTTATAGAATGATTTGCAGTGAGGAAGAACATTTCATAATACCACTGTGTTTAATCCTGGAGAGTGAATTAATTTGTCTACCTCTGGACTGATTGAATTGTGGCTTTTGCCTAAAATGCTACCTAGCCAAGATTTCTGCATATGATTTCTTCTATGTGTTTATTTTGTCTGGTTTATCATTACTGTGCTTTCTATCCCATATGGCTTCTTAGGAGAAGATCTCTTCTAGATAGTTTGCATCTTGGCAATTCAGTTTTCTATTGTCACTTTTCTTTAATTGCATGATATACTAAATATGAACTTGTGCCACCATTAGAGTAATGGGCATATGTTCATGTAAAAGGTGGGACTCACAGAACCATTTACAGTGAAAACTATGAAAGCTGGAACTTGACAAGAGTGCCTTGTTTTTCTGGGTCTTGCAAGTTTTCCATCTTACCACTTAACTCTCTCTCCTTTTAGTGGAATATACATGTATTTTTTTTT
>NW_006922496.1:375640-379388 GCF_000298275.1 Orycteropus afer afer | reverse complement strand
AGGTCCGTCATATCCTTGGACTGTTCCCAACTGGCTTTGATTTTCTTCACTCTTCTTTGCTTCAGATTCTCCTAGATGGCCACTCAAAACCTTTTAAGACCCCAGTCTCTACTCACCAAAGTAGATTGCAGAACAAGATTTTTATATACTATGTTGGAATATATTCGAGCTTTCCTTCTCTGACAGATTTCCATCTTCCACAGGTTCCAGCTTTCAAAGGTTTTACTGTTTTAGGATTTTTGTGAGGGGCCATATGGACTATACACTCTCAGATACAAACCTGGCACAGTTTCTCATGGGGCATGAGAGGAGCTGAAGCACTTTAATTAGATTTGTGATCTACATGCAAAGAAGGCTCAAAGAAGAAGCCTCTGGGCACATGAGAAAGGTAGAAGTCCTGTTGCCCTACTCCTCTCTGAGGATGAAGATCCCGCGAGGATGGGAGAGCGAGTTCCCAACATTAGCTGGGTTGACCTCGATGAGCAAGAGGAATCATGTTTCTTTGCTGCCTGCTCCCCAAATATCTACTTTAGGATGAAAATGAATGTCAGTAAATCCAGAACATTTTGCACACCCCTGGTAATCCTGCCAAACCCATCTGTGGTTTTCTTTCAAGTAATATGTGCTATCACACAAGAGCTTTTCTAATTCTGATCTAACTTTTGAGAAGTTACAGTTAGAGTTTTATTCAGCCTCATTACCAAGCATCAGTTAAAAGTAACCAGAGGTAACCTGCTTCCCCTACATTTTGAGGTGTAATGTAAGCACACAGAAGATGTTGAGGTGCTTCAAGACGTTGAGGGTAAGCAAGAGACGGAAAACCCCAGTCTGACCATTCCTGATGGAGCACCAGGCATACCCTCCTGACTCTGGGTTGATAGGAGCATGTAAGGTGATGGCAGTGCCATCGTGAGACCACTTCGTGTCATTTATCTGTGGTCTCTGACTTGTCTCATTGGCTGCTTGCAAAAATCTATGCTTCTGAGAAAGAGGCAAAACTGCCCTGATAAAGCTTAAAGTATGCCATTTGGTTTAGGAATTTGAAGTCTCTGAGATGCTCAGGCACAAAATTACTTTAGTGAGCTTTGTACTTAATCATGGCACCCAGAAGCAGAAGACAGATGTCAAAAGAACCCGTTCCTCACTTTTTACTTTACCTTTCCAAATGTTTGAGATAAGGGTCTTCTGTGTAAAGGTATGAGTATGGGTGAGTATGTTGATCGGAACCAAGAGAAAAGTCATGCAGACTGAATAAACTACTTTTGTTTTTAGCTTGTCTTTTATCCTTGTAGGAGCTCTGGTGGCGTAGTGCCTGAGGCACTTGACTGCTAACCAGAAAGCTGGTGGTTCAAACCCACCAGCCACTCCTATCTACTTCTATAGTGACATTGCCTTGGAAACCCATGGAGGGGTCGCTATGAGTCGGATCCGACTCAACAGCAGTGGGTTTTTATCCTTATATTTTCTTAGTAGGAAAAATGTGAGAAAGTGCTAGCTTGTTGTGTTTTATTGGTCTTTAGCCCTTTGCTTGTAGTTTTTTTCCTTTGAATGCCTGGTAGTCTCTTCCAACACCACCCCAAGTCACCATCACTACCATCATCGGATTTGGTCTTGCTTACCTAAGGATACACTGCAGCGCATTCATTTTCTCCTGAGTCTATTTAACGTTCATTCGATTGTCTTCGTTGTTATTGTTAGTTGTCATCAAGTCAATTCCAACTTATTTGTCTTTAGTGTTGTTATTTCACTCAGATTACTGGCCCCTTGAAGGGTCAGATTGGAGTTCTTACCATTTTCTGGTGATTCCTCAGAGGGGTTCAGAGGGAATGGCAGGAGGATGGGCAACATGAAACTTCTTTCCATTTCTTAAGTCCGCAACTGGCTACTTAGTCATTCATTTGGCAGACGTGTCGGATATCGACTGTATGCAAGGCACGCAGCTCATACCTTCAAGGGGATCACAGTCCCAGATGTGTGTTGCAGAGACATAGGGCACAGCACTACTGTGAAGTGAGTTCTGATTAAGCAGGGTGGGAGGAGTGGGTACTATGTACCATAAGAGTTTGGGATGTAGACTGGAAAGACAGGAATCCTTAGGTAAGAGAACCACTGGGAGCAAAGCTTGAGAAAAGCAGTGAAGCACAGGAACAGCTCAGAAAGCAGCTCAGCCTTCCTGGTACTTATATAATGCATGAAGGGTAATGAGGGAGACGAGGCTGAAGGAAGTGGGCTGTGGTGTGTGCAGAAGTCCTTGCACATCCGGAGTTCGGGCTTCCAAATACAGGCCCACCAGGAAGCTTTGCGTTATGAGATCTGGAATATTAGAAAAGGTTTATACTTTCCTTATTATTCTGATTCTCAGCACATAGTGCTGGAAGGGGCCTATCTAACCATGTTCTCACATCATTCAGATAAGAGTGAGCCTGTGACTGACTGTTTTAGTTGAGGTCAAGATGTTTGGCAGGGGGGTGGATTTCTCCCATGCAATATGACACCCACAATATCATGATTTCTTTGTGCACATTGACAAATTGTAAAAGAGACACCATCAAGTTCCCCCCAAAAAATCTGTTTACCTAAAAATAGAATAATTGT
Organism: Orycteropus afer afer; assembly: GCF_000298275.1. Taxonomy (NCBI): domain Eukaryota; kingdom Metazoa; phylum Chordata; class Mammalia; order Tubulidentata; family Orycteropodidae; genus Orycteropus; species Orycteropus afer. The sequence goes on along the minus strand of NW_006922496.1, from coordinate 376,793 downwards.
AATTTACATTATATGAACATTTTAACAGATTGGTGTTGTAGGTTTTATACTCTACGTGAGTAGAGACTTCCCGTAGAAAGCAATGGTTACATGAGTATAATTTTTTTTAAAAAAAGAGAAGAGGCATAAAAATAGTCTTAATACCATTTGTCTTAAAATTAGGATTTCTGTTAACTTTGGGCTGGATGAAATCACTGGTAACAGCAATGCAAGATCATATTTGACTCATACTTGATCAATAGTGTATATGTTTTCATTTAAAACGCTGCACATCAATAATGACTGGGAATACCAATATGTAGACACCAGCTGCTCAATGCATGTCTGAAGTGTTTCTGAGTCTCTGGAAGCAAAACAATTACTGGTTTAACTGAATTTTTGTTCTCGTTCGGTACATTTACATTGTGATATTTACAGCTTTGGGCAGATGAAAACAGTGGGAAGTAAGAGGAAAAGTTTCTCTTTGTTCCATTTTAAGTTACTTCAAAGTGTTTAGCTGCTGTAAATGTTTAGGAAGTATCTGGACCGTACTAGGTTCTGTTTTATAAAATAGAGATTGTAGTTGTTAGGTGCCATTGAGTTGATTCCGATTCATAGTGACCTCATGTGACAGAGTAGAACTGTCCTGTAGGGGACTCTAAGCTGTGATCTTTATTGGAGCAGATCACCAGGTCTGGTTGGGTTCAAACCACCAACCTTTTGGTTAGGAACCGAGCGTGGAACCAGAAGGCCCAAAGAAATGAGATGCATTTTTTGTCAATGAATACAGAGTATTAACTCTGTGCCTTGGCACTGTGCTGAACTTTGAATGATGAGAAGATGTTCAGGAACTCTTCGTTTATATATAGTATTCATTGCATTCTGACTTGAGAGTTAATTCTTTAGATTCTAGTAAAAAAGAAGCATTTGATGTTTTCCATTTGTGGTATGCAGAAGTGGCTGTTCAAGTAAGATACTTTTTATGATAACCACTAGATGTCAGCAGAGGACTTGGAATGTTTTTTAGCTCTTTAAAGCCTTGCTGATTAGAACTTTCAAAATGAAACAGACTTCTTCCAGGCTATCTTCTCCTAAATATTAGTGTCAAAACACTTTCTTCTCAAGACCATATCACAACTATGTGTCCTTGCTTTATAAAAGCGGCACTAGTTCC
>NW_006922496.1:369979-375540 GCF_000298275.1 Orycteropus afer afer | reverse complement strand
GAGCCTGGGTGCCCTCCCCTCCCTTCCCCAATTTTTTTCTTTTTTTTTTTTTTTTTTTTTTTTTTTTCTCTTTTTTTTCTGGTTTTTAGTTTGCTTGATTTTGTCTATTTTTAAACTACTACTATTATTAATACTTTTGTCTTCCTTGCTTTTTTTCTCTTTTTTTTCTGATTTAAAGCTTTAAATTCCGTCTTTTGTGGCAATGATTGTACAGAGTAGAGGGGCTATTCGATCGGGGATTCAGGGTGTCTCACCAAGCTCTTGTATTCACTGAACCCTTCTTCCACGAATAAGTGAAGACATGACGTGGAAAAATATGTAAATTCCAGCATTCCTCTTGCACAGAGAAATAATCTGATAGTGGAACTTGATAACAGCTTGATAACTTGATCAACAGTGTGTTGATTGACAGGGGAAGCCTTGGTCAGGTAGGTATGGATTTACATCATGCCCGTTTTCAGCCCTTTCTCATCTTGCTTCTTCACTTGAGTAGGCAAGTGGTCAGGGATCTGAGGTGTTTAGTATGGGGCACTGGGTGATAAGTTTGGGTAAAACTGGAGAAGTGCTCCCTCTGGCACCCAAGCACTTTGAAGTCTCCAATGGGGTCAGAAATGGTGACACTTAGGGGGGTGCCAGTTTGGGTGAGTTTCTAAGCTACTGGTAAACTGGAGGAGAGACCAGCTGGGAAGATGGTTAGAGACACAAAACCAACCACCACTCCAGCAGCTATAGCTGCTAGAGTGTCTGGCCTGCAGGGTGGACAGTAAGGCATAGCCTATGGCCCTGAGTCCACCCCCTGATGTAAGGACCTGACTGACACGAGGTTCTAGAGTTTAAACATTCCTCTGGACCAGGCAGCAGGATTTGATAAATCACCTTACAGCTAATTCCAGGATCTATTCAAATCTCTCTGTTTTATACTAAATAAAATACTGTAAATAAGATAGCACATCAATAGGGTACAAAAATATTTAGAATATGTTGTTTTTGTACAGATATTTGTGTTAATGGTCAAAGATCACCGTGTTCCTTAAAATATCATGCAGGGTGTTCTCAACACACATTGCATACACTGGCCATCAGAGAGGGTGATTGACATACTTTCTGAGATGGTACCCAGCTAAGTGTTGAAGGAGCAGCTGGGAGGTGGTTCTCAGCCCTATCTTATGATGTACTCTTTAAGCCACTTAAAAAAGAAAAAATTTTCTTTATTGTTTGCTCAACTTCCAATTGACTCAGTAACTGTATCTGAGATAGTTTGTGGGGTAGATCTAATTGGACAAAATCAGGATGTCTTTACTCTGTGATTGTTTTAGTTATTGGTCTCTACCATTTCCTGCTGCTTTAGGGAATCCTGTGGCACCTACTCTGGTCATTTGGTCAGAAGGGACCAGTGTCTGGAGAAGGATATCATGCCTGGTAAAGGTCGAGGGTCAGAGAAAAGGGGTAGACCCTCAACAAGTGGCTGCAATGAGGGCTCAAACATAGCAAGGATTGTGAGGATGGCACACGACTGGGCACTTTTCTTCTTTTGTACATAGGGTCTCTATGAGTTGGAATTGACTCAATGACGTCTAATGGTAACAACACAGCAAGTACCACCACGCTCATGGAAACTGGAGTCTTCTGATCCAGACCACATTGCTTGGTGTTGATTCTTACCTCACCCAGTGATGGTTTCATACTCTTTCCTTTCCACTTTCAGATCACTGGGGTGATCCTGCTGGCTGTTGGCGTCTGGGGCAAACTCACTCTTGGCACCTATATCTCCCTCATTGCTGAGAACTCCACCAATGCTCCTTATGTGCTTATCGGAACTGGCACCACTATTGTCATTTTTGGCCTATTTGGATGCTTTGCTACTTGCCGCGGCAGCCCATGGATGCTGAAACTGGTGAGTATGTCACAACATAAGAGCTGCTTTTTCAGTTACTTTTGTATTTTAATATAAATCATGTGAAAGGGAAGTGGTTCTTCCTGAGGTCACAGATGAGACCTTAATATTCATTGACTAATTTTAGTTCAGACTCTTACTTAATCCACCTTTTAATCCCTCAGAGAGAAAACCAACCCCAAACCCAGACTGGCATGATAAATCTACTCCCGGTCCCTCAAGATGTAGATGCTGACAAAAGAGTGGTCGGCAATTCTAGTAGGCCATTTATATCCTCATGGCAAGATGCCCTATTCCAGTTTTGAACTCTATCTTAGAAATCTCCTCTAGCATGTGATATGCAGCTTTGGTAGGCAAGGCAGCGTCCTGAACATCAGCAGCCTTTCAGTTCCAAGTTCTTGTTAGAGAAATACTTTCTGCCTCCTTGAACCTCACCATGCTTGGATGCATGGGCATGCTCTTCTCTAAACGCCATCAGTGTTGAGCTAAGCTAGAGCTATCATCTCAGTGCTAAGTAATTGGATACCAGAACCAGTACTGAGTTCCTTTAGTCTGATAAAAACTTAACTGCCATCGAATCCATTCTGACTCATGGTGACCCGCATTGGGTTTCCGAGGCTGTAAATCTTTATGGAAGTAGATTGCCCCATCTTCCTTCCACTGAGCAGCTGGTGGGTTTGAACCACTGACATTCTTGTTAGCAGCCAAATGCCTCATCCACTACACCACGAGACAAAACACTGATGTTTCCCAAAGAGTAAGAGCAGACTTTGTTGAAATGTTGTTACTGTGAGTCTTAACTTTTTGGTAGACCAGTTGCCTAATACTCTACTTACTGCCCATGTTCTTCACTCATGAGAAATAACACGGATGGATTTTATTGGTAAAGGTTGGCAAGGGCCTCTCCTCCAATGAAAAAAATTGTTTATAAGGATTCATTTCAGATGTTTTCATTCTGAGAAAGGGAAAAGCAAAGATCCATCAGCACCAACAGTGTGGCAGCAGTGATAGTACCTGGTGACAGATCTGGGTGAGGATGATCCACACCAAAGGAACCACCATCCCAATTGACATGGATTAATCTCTTTATTGACTACTTCATGGGAGTGGTGCCTGATTTGGTAAAGTTTTATCTGCTTAATGCCTGGAGCACCTCTGATTCTTCTGGGTTAGTGGAAAAGCCATAGTGAGTCCAAATGAGGGATTTCTGCCATCATTAGCTATCTTAGCACCCAGAGTCCACCTTCTAGTACTTCTCACAATCACTATGGTTTCTTTTGATCTAGTGTCATAGTCCTCAGTCCTGGATGCATGTTTAAATCACCTGGGCAGCTTTTTAGAAAAACCCTTGCCAGGGTCCCATCTCCCACCCATTGAACCTGACTCTGGTAGTGGGCACTAAAACCAAACCAAACCCAACCCACTGCCATTGAGTTGGATTCGACTCATAACGACCCCTCCTTGGGTTTTCAAGGTGGTATTACTACGGAAGTAGATTGATTGCCCAACCTTCCTTCCAAGGAGTGGCTGGTGTGTTTGAACCGCCAGCCTTCTGGTTAGCAGTCAAATGCTTTAGGCACTATGCCACATTTTGTAAAAGCTCCCCCCCCCCATGAGATTCTATTGTACAGCCAACATGGAACCTGCTGTTTAATAATATGAGTAGCAAGTGGAGCATTAACTTCTGAGGTACAGAAAAAGAAAGATTGCTTAAACAAACAAACAAACAAACAAGCCCCACCTGTCTCAAACAAGAAGGGAGGAAGCCTGGTTTGGAGACTGGATTGGCATTAAACCAACTTAATGCCACAATTGGCCTTTGTTCCCAACTATGTCAGGAAAGTAGTAAAGTATATCACTAAGGTTTATTATTATTATTGTTGTGGTGAAAACATACACAACAAGACATTTGCCAGCATAACAATTTCCCCATTTACTCACTAAGGTTTTTAATGCTAAATTTGTTCTTTGGGGGGCCAGAACTACCCCATGGCTGATTATAAGGTCATAAATAGGATGTGTGTGTATATGATGGAATCAATAATTCTGACCTTTTCTGGAGATGGTTTCACACCACGCTGCCATTTTCTTCTCCTGACCATTGCAAAGTCACTGGCAGGTTAGCCTTTTGGGGTATAGAGAAGTCTTTAGCATTTTTTTTTTGTTTTTGTCTTTGTCTTTTAAGACTCTCATTTAGTTCCTTTTATGTACTAGATGCTGTACTGGGTAAATACTACATTTTATTTCTTCCATACTACCACTAGTGGAATGGAGATCATATTTTCCAATTATGTGATGGAGACTAGGAGTTTAAATAACCTGCCCAAATTCACCCAGCTAATGAGTGGAGAGCTGGGATATGAACCCATGTCTGTTTATAAAGCCAGGACTATTTCTACTACAATGTTTTCATTTTGAAAACAACTATAACCCCCACTATCTGTGTTTAGTACAAATTCAAGTTCTTCCCAATAAGCCTTTTGGCCAAGGTCTTCTGAAAATGAAATGGCTGTTCTTTGGAAGCTCCTACCAAAAATAATAATAATAAAAAAAACAGCCAAACTCTCTGCCATCAAATTGATTCCGACTCATAGTGACCCCCTTTGGGTTTCTGAGGCAATAAATCTTTACTGAAGTAGATTGCCCAGTCTTCCTTCCATGGAGCGGCTGGTGGGGTTGAACCACCAACCTTCTGGTAAGCAGTCAAATGCCTTAGGCACTATGCCACCAGAGCTCCTAGAGGCAAGTAATTTCCCAGAGACAGCTGCTGCTCTGGCTAATGACAGCAGAAGCCACTTGGTTAACAGCCTATAGAACTTCACAGTCTTCATTTAACTGCATTAATCTAAAAAAAAAAAAAAAAACCTGCAAACTACTTCCACTTTATGGAGGCCCAGAGAGGCTGCCTTTCTCCTAAGGGTTAGTCCTTTATAAGGTTAGCATCCAAACCCAGGAGGATTTCTGACAGTAGACTCAAATGTCCTTTTTCCCACCTCCCTTCTGACAGTAACTTTCCTGCATGACTTACTGGTGGATTCTAGACCTGGTATGAGACTCTCTAGAGGATGGAGTGTGTGTCTGAATGTTGGACGAGAAATAGTGAACTGTAAATGGGACACTCTGCTCATAACTGCTTTTTATATTCAAGTGGCTGTGCTTTATTTTTAGAGAGTTTTGTTAATATTTAGAAAAAAATTGGCAATTTAAGCCAGTATTTCCTCCTTTTAATATATTTGCCACTTGCTGAGCAAAACAATTTATGATCTTATGTACATATGAATACTTTATAAGGCATATATATACTTTACAGGAAAGTAATATGGCTATGCATAGTCTAGCCAATTCTACAGCATAATTTAGTGCCATTCCAAACATTCAGAACCATTGCATGTTATTCTGCGATGAGGAGTATATTGTATGTAATATGTGTGCCTTGTTAATTAGAAATCTATTTGTTTTCCCTTTATGTGACTTTACAAGTCACAAAAAATGAAAACTCCAAATGTCTCATAAGTACTACATAATATTCCTGAACTTAGGTTCATACATGTACAAAATCCACTTGGAAAACACAAAATGCATGAGATGAGCAAGAAATATCGAAGAATTTTAGATGCTTGCAGCACTGTTAGTCAGTAGTGTAGCGTATTTACCTTTTTTTTTTTTT
>NW_006922496.1:358107-365434 GCF_000298275.1 Orycteropus afer afer | reverse complement strand
ATGGGAAAAACAAAAAGAAAAACAAGGAACAGGGTTAACCACAAGAATAATAATAATAAAAAAAAAATGCAGCCAGAACAGGGAAAAGAAAAGAAGCTGAAAACTAGAACCTGGGTGGGGAATAATAAAGAATAATGGTAAAAAGGACAAAAGTAATAATAATAGTAGTATTTTTAAAACAGACAAAAACAAACAAACTAAAGACAGAAAAAAGAAAAAAAAATCTGGGCAAGGTGGGTCAGGGCACCCAGGCTCCGTCCAAGCACACAGACTGGGATGGAATTCCTTCCAGTCCAGAAAGTGGGTGGGAGTGAAGGATGGCCGCACCTCCGTTCACCAAGAGGTTGTGGGGTATATGAGTAACAAGGGGAATGCCACACCTTTCCAGTTGTCCGGGTCTGGAATGTCCTTGCGGTTCCCAGCAAGTGGAGCCTGTTCTTAAGTCCCTGGAATCTGGGAGAATGCTGTTGCTTTAAATATCCAAAATGGTCAAGCTGCTTGTAAACATTCAAAATGGCTGCGCCCTCTGGACAGACAAACGTCCACAGCTCAGGCCACCTTCCTCTTCACTACCTCCCCTTTTATTCCCCAGCATCCAGAGCAGTCCTCCATGTCAAGTCCCTGGCTAGCAGGGCTGATTTTTAGGTCCTGCCACTACTCAGCAATACCCAAGCTGTCTGTGCCAGCAGGATCGCTGCCAGACTGTAGCTCTGTATGTCTCATTTTTTGGTGTTTTCATGCAAATTCTTCTGCTAGTTGGAGTTTAGTCCACTTCTGTATCCTTCCCTTCAAAGCTCAGGGGTCCAGGTCATCTTCTGTATCTGTGTTAATTGGTTCCCCTTTTCTTTGTTGAAGAGGGTCTGTGTAGTCTTTCTGTCTATTTGGCCATCTGATGTATTTACTTTTTTAAAGGTGGTAAATGCCATGTACTGTCCAGAACAAGAGAGACCAGTAGCCCCAGTGGATGGTGCTATGCAGTATTGTATTCAGGATTGACCACCATACTGCAAAGGCACGTCTTCCTGTGCACATTCTGGTCTTTCAGCCAGGATGTTGGTGTTGTTAGGTGCCATTGAGTCGGATGTGATTTACAGCAACCCTGTGTACAACAGAATGAAACACTCCCCAGTCCTGTGCCAGCCTCACAATCCTTGCTATACCTCTGCCCATCATTCCCCTTTTTTGATGACCCTCCACTTTACCAAGCATGATGTCCTTCTCCAGGGAATGGTCCCTTCTGACAGCATGACCAAAGTAGGTGAGATGAAGTCTGGCCATTCTCACTTCCAAGGAGCATTCCGGCTGCACTTCTTCCTGGACAGATTTGTTCATTCTTCTGGCAGTCCATGCTACTTTCAGTATTCTCTGCCAGTACCACAACTCAAGAGCATCAACTCTTCTTCAGTCTTCCTTATTCATTGTTCAACTTTCAAATGGATATGAGGCTATTGAAAATACCATGGCTTGGGTTAGGCACACCTTAGTCTGATGGGAGGGATGTAATTCCAAATGAAGAAATTTTGAAAACATTTCATATAAGATGTGGTTGAGTAAAGTGAAGGGTTTTCTCCAAATGAAGAGAAAGCAACAGGTGTACAGCATGGCTGTGTTCACACCTCTAAAGGCCACTGGATAAAAGAGGGTTTGGGCTGGTCCCTTCTATCTCTTAAAAGCAGAACCAAGAGCAGAGAGTCAAAGTTATAAGTAAGCAGACTTGTGGCTCAGGGAAAAGAAGTTGTCCCAACAACTGGAACAGTTTAAAAATAGAATGGATGACTGGGTGGGTGGAGGGAGTGGGGATACGGATACTAGATGACCATTGTGAGGAAAGTAGTAAGAAGGACTCCCAGACAGGGAGGAACTGTGTCCTGTGACCTTCAGAATACTCTCTCCTCAAAGATTGTTACATGAAAAAGAATGGATATCTTAGTTGTCGTGAAAGGCCCTCCCAGGTGTCTCATTGTTGAGTCTAGCTGACAGGCACAATGGTAATCTCTTGATCTCTCCTTAGCATGTGCACTCCAAAATGCTTATGCATATTAGAAACCATAAACCAAACTCACTGCCATCGAGTTGATTCCGACTCATAGCGACCCCCATTGTGTTTCCAAGGCTGTAACTCTTTGGAAGCAGACTACTTCCATCTTTCTTCCACAAAGTGGCTGGTGGGTTTGAACTGCCAACCTTCAGTTAGCAGCCGCATGCCTTAACCACAACGCCACCAGAGCTCCTTTTATTAGACAAACATACCCATGGAGAAAGTATTTTCTACATTTTCTTTAGAGAACTTAGAAGTTTATCTAATTCTTCCTGCCAGTAAGTAACCTACCCTGAAGAAGCACTCTTCCTAATGCTGATGCATCTGACTTTGTCCTTATCCACTTGATTTTCAGTATGCCATGTTTTTGTCCCTGGTGTTCCTGGCTGAACTGGTAGCTGGCATTTCAGGGTTTGTGTTTCGTCATGAGGTGAGTATACACAAATTGGAGAACTTACTCAAATGGTCCTTGGAAGGAGGATTTTTTGAAACCTTTTGAAATGTGGAAAAGGTGCATATTGCTCTCTGGTTTCTCCAGCAGTATTGCTGTTTTCCAAATGCATTATGAGCTGAAATTCCAATAAAAATGTTCAGTGCAGGAATTTTCCCAACTTCAAACCTTAGCTGTTGCTCCTAATTTGTTTAAGTCTTTATAGCTGTTGCACAAAATTATTCTCCACCCAGTTTTAAAGCAGTGACCTTGAATATAGGTCAAATACTCCTTTTGAGAGTTGATTCATCAATGCAAAGAGTTGATTCAGCAATGCAAGGTATGTATCTGTATAACCAGAGATTTCTGAGATGCCAAAGCCATGCCAAATGAATTACCATTTTATGCTTTGTAAATCCATTATTGTTTCCCCTAAACAGCAGTGAAGTCAGAAATATATAAACATGTGTTATCAAAGGGGAAAAAAAATACAAGGTGTAGATGGGAAACACACTGAGGTAGGTATGGCTGTGGCAGTGGAAAGTCTGGCATCATCTATTCCCAGGCATTGCTATTGTGTTTGGACAAGTACAATTCCCAGCAAGCTTACCTTACGTACTTTCTGTACCTTTCCCTGGAGAAAGTATCTCAGGTGCCACCAAAGCTGATTTCCAGAACCCATTTCATATGGATGCCACATATGGAGTTGGTGCCTTCGTGCTTATCCACAGGTGAGGTGAAAACTGCTCAAGTCACAGCCTCGACAGCTCTGTCGGTGCTCCCAGTGTGGTGTGAATTCCAGGAGCAGCCAGGTTTGCTCCCACCTGAGTGCTTGCTCACTTTCCTCTTATGTGCTCCTAGAGCTGTGCTCCATGTAGGAGTTTTTCTCTTAATGGTTTCTCCTTTTGAACCCCCCACCCCCCCAAAAAAAATCACAAAGCCACTGCCATCGAGTCGATTCATAGCAACCCTATAGGACATAGCAGAACTGCCCCATAGGGTTTCCAAGGCTGTAAATCTTTATAGACGCAAGCTGCCTCATCTTTCTCCCACGGAGTGGTTGGTGCATTCGAATCACTGACCTCTAGTTAGTATCCCAGTGCCTTAACCACAGCACCGCCAGCACTCCTTCTGCTCTCTCGGGTGTGAGAATCCTCATCTACCTAACCTCTTTTCATGTGCAACACTTAGGGGTGGGGTGGGTGGAGGTTGTGAAGCTACTCTTTTAGGACCTGTACTGGTCTTAAATTCAGCAAAACGGTTAAGACAGTAGGTCACACTTAGCACCAATTTGCTCAGAAAGATAATAGTAAAGGAAGCACAGCTTGCCTGCAGGGCATCAGGCACAGGCTTATGTCTTCATCAGGATTCCTCACAGTGGTCGAGGGCCTATTCTGTGTATACTTCAGACAACTCAGGTATACCCAAGAGACAACTCAGGTGCAAGGAAATGAGACCACACAGGTAGGTATAGTGGCCACTTTGACTTAAAAGCTTCATGTAACTAGTATCTCTTCATCTCTTGCAACTGTCCCATGAGCATAGTTTCTAGTATCCCAGCAAGGAACATGCCTAGTTATGAGAGTCACCATACTTAGCCCTGAGTGTCCCACCAGGTAATTATTATCATTTGTAGCCCTCCTAGTTCAGAAACATTTCACCCATCAGGGGTCAGTTTTACCATAAGCAGTGTTGCCTAGTAACATACCTGACACTCTACCTTCATCAGGTTTCCAGGGGAACAGAGCTTGAAAGTTAACCCAAGGTCAAATGTATTCATAGAGAAGGAGAAAGGATTTTGTTAACCCTTTATTAACATAAAAAGTCCTTGTCCTTTAGTCTCCTTTTTTTTTTTTTTTCTTTTCTTTTTGGTCTCAATAAAGACGAGTGAAAATTGGTTTTGCCTCATTCCTGTATGGTAGAATAAGGATTAGTTTCTGGTCAAAACATCAGGTCTTCCAACCCCCCAGTGGCCTGTCCTTTATCATTCTTCTGAGTGAGGAGAGAAGTTATAGAAGAAAAATGGGCATCAATCAATTCAAAGAAATAGCTAGAAAACTCAAGCTTGAGGTTTGGCAGCTCGGTATCACAGCCTTTTCAGAAACGAAACACCTCAGTGGGACAGTCAACAAGCCAGGCTTCCATTGATAAGGAGGTAAGATCATTTTTAAAAATTCCTGTGCTAATAAACCCATTGGAGAATTTTCTGAGCTCTTTTGTGTCAGAAAATAGAGCATTGCCTCACTGGCCAACAGTTATTCCAAGACATTCAGAAGAGGCTATTTTGGGGTAGGTACTGGTAGAAATCTGAGTCAGTTGGGCTGCAGTGGACTGGAACCACATTCCTCTTTGTCTTCTGCAGATCAAGGACACCTTCCTGCGGACTTACACTGATGCCATGCAGAATTACAATGGGAACGATGAGCGGAGCCGGGCAGTGGATCATGTGCAGCGCAGTGTAAGTTCTACGGCAGGAGACTGGTATGGGAACAGCCTGTGAGGTCTGGGCTTAGACTTGTCTGCTGGTAATGTTGGGCCAGTGCACTTACTTTTGATCCCTGTTCTCCAACTCTTCATCCAGTTCAATTTCCAAGGGTTGACAGCCAGTACTTGTCCATTCTTGAGTTATCCAGGTAATCAGTGTCAAGAAGGACCACCCCTATAGTGTGCCCTTCATCAGTAAGGATTGGAGCATTCCATGAAATAGAAGTTTCCCCTTAAGTTCTGAACACTTGGAAAGGAGTTAGGCAGTGAGTGTATGATACTCTTTCTTACAACTAGCTCCCAAAGCCTGGCTTTCTGGAAGTAGTGTCTTTGGGCTGGCCAGAGAGCTCTGGTGACCTGTGTTCATTGGCTTAAGCAGTGTAGTATGGGTGGACAGTGGACATAGCAGGGAACTGAGGATCTGTCAGGTATGTGAGTGGCTTAAGTGGCCTGGTGCTTGCAGAGGAAAAGAAGGAAATAGATGTTTCCCCGTGTAGAGGTGCTCATGGTGGCAGGTGCTGGTGCTTAAGCCTGACTGGCCATCAAGATCACCTGGGGAGTTACTGTTTTTACTTTTTACTTTAGAAGCAAAAACCAAAACCAAACTCACTGCCCTCAAGTCGAATCCGACTCATAGGAGCCCCTCCTTGGATTTCCAAGGTAGTATCACTACGGGAATAGATTACCCAGTCTTCCTTCCGAGGAGTGGCTGGTGGGTTTGAACCTCCTGCCTTCTGGTTAGCAGTCAAATGCCTTAGGCACTATGACACCAGAGTTCCCAGTTTAGAAGTAGTGCTTTTTATTTTTATTTTGTTGGTAATTTATTCTGATAACATTTCAAACTGATACGAAGTTTTTCAGGGTTAATATAAGTAACTCCTATATACCTTCTACCCAGATTGACCAATTGATTATATTTTTGCCCCCTTTAATATTCTGTGTATCAGGAATCAGCATACCTTTTCTGTAAAGGACAAAATGGTAAATATTTTAGCCTTTGAAGACCATCTGGTCTCTGTCACCATCATGCAACTCTGCCATTATACCAAGAAAGCATCCATAGACAACAAATAGATGTGGTTGTGTCCCAATAAAACTTTATTGACAAAAACAGGCAATGGATAGGCCATAGTTTGCCAGTACCCACTCCATCAGTCTCTAGGTGCATCTCTTTTTTTCTGAACCATTTATTTACTTATCATCTGTATCCTGTAGGGAGCTTCTTAAAACCACACTTGTCTTGCCTGTCTCATCAACAATCCTGATATTGCTGATCTAGGCATCTATATCTTTTATAGTAGCTAACTCACAGGTGTTTTTGATGCTCGGCCAAGACTGAGAACCGCTGCTCTGTGGAGGTGGTAAGAGAGCCCAGGTGATAAATAATCTAGAACTAAATTCCTTCTTTGAGCTCAAATGGGCATCAGTGTCCATGAGTGAGTATCAGTGTCCATAGAGGGAGCTTCACTTTATCTTCAGTCATCACGTCTGTGTACGTTGCCTTCAGGGTCTGGCCTGGGTTCTCTTTAAAAGTGCAGGGCAATGAGTAAAGAGGCATAGTGTCTTTAATACACAACTCTGATTTTTTCTTTTCTTCCCCTGTTAATAGCTGAGCTGCTGTGGCGTGCAAAACTACACCAACTGGAGCACCAGCCCCTACTTCTCGGAGCATGGCATCCCCCCCAGTTGCTGCATGAACGAAACTGACTGTAATCCCCAGGATCTACACAATCTGACTGTGGCCGCCACCAAAGTTAACCAGAAGGTACCTGCCAGCCCTGATGGGATCAGTGCTGAATGTTTGAGGAGGGCTTTTTTTGTACCTGTAGAATTATGACAAATAGATTAGAGATGATAGTGCAATATGAAGTCAAGAGTCTTCCTTTGTGGTCCTTTATTACCTAGAGAGGCACTTGAGGCTGCCCACTTCTGAAAGAGGATCCTGTGGCTTACGCAGCTTTGCATTCCTGTCCCTCACCAAGAATCTACCAGGCGATTATGATGGTTTAGCAAATGTTTCCTGTTAACCCTGATGCTTATGTCAGACAGGGAATGTTGGCTTTCTTTCTGGGTGTCTTTGTTTTACTTAATATGCCTTCTAAACATAAAATGATTTGCAACTGGATGCCAGCCTTTAGCCAGAAGAGAGGAGGAGAGTTGACATCTGCTTTTGCTAGGAGGGTAGCCTTGATTTTAGGGAGTTCATTGCTGTTCTGGGTACCTAGTGCCCCTCTGACAAGAATATACCACAAATGGGATGGCCTTAACAAGCAGGAGTTTATTCTCTTACAGTTTGGAGGGTTTAGGTCCAAGTTCAAAGTGCCAGGCTCTAGGGACTGGGTGAAAGCCCCTCAGCCTTGGGGTCCAGCTCTGCC
>NW_006922496.1:352917-357827 GCF_000298275.1 Orycteropus afer afer | reverse complement strand
AAGGCAGTTCCTCAGCTGCTCACAGTAGATTCCATCATGGAGTTGATTACCAGTCTCATCATGGGGAATACTACATCCAGCTGCCCAGCCACTCTACCAGGCACAGCCAAGTTGACACACAAAATGAACTACCACAGTTGCTATAAGAAACAAAGCAAGTGTTCAGCTGCTAACCAAAAGGTTTCTGCTTCAAATCTGCCAGCTGCTCCATGGAAGAAAAGGTCTGGTGATCTGCTTCAGTAAAGATTACAGCCTAGGAAACCCTGTGGGGCAATTCTAGTCTGTCTTGTAGGGTTGCAATGAGTTGGAATCAACTCTGTGGCATACAGCAGCATCAAGTTCAACCCACTGTCAGCAGCTTGACTCCCAAAGCTTTGAAGAAACAAATGGTTAAAAGAAATTTTAAAGGTTGTAGATAGTGGGAATGAGGGAGAGAAAAATTCGGTAGAAAGAAGATCCAAGGAAGACATAATACAATTGGTGTGAAGGCTATCTATATTCTTAAACTTTTAGAGAAATGCCAGATTTACTATACTTTCTTAAAACAGAAATGGAGAAAATCTATTGAGTTCACATTTGGTTATGGAGCCATGGGGTAAACCTTCTTTTCTTACTAAGATAAAACATAATGATGATGATGACAACAATGGTAAAGTTTGTCTTCCAGCATGGCACACTATGGCTTTTATTAGAAATGTTGTGACAGGTCCTTGTAGGGAAGGTCTTTCTTTATATCTGAAGGAAAGTTGGAAAGGTATATCCCATAGTGCACCTAATCAATTCTTTCCAGAAGGAAAGATAGGATAGAGCTATTTTTTTTTCCATTTTATTGATAGACTGTGAACTGACCTCATACTCTACCATCCATCCCTCTAATCCTATGTTCTATTTCCTGGGGCAACTCAAATACCTGGGAAAAGTATTTAACATGTCTCTTACTTCCCTTATCCCCTCTCACCTTGAGAAAATGGAGTTTCATGAAACATCTTCATTTAATGTCCACATGAACCCTGAGAAAAATTATTTCTCCTGCCTGAGTCTCAGACACACCATGTATGGACGATGGGATATGAGGATGGGGTAGAGCTAGTAATAGTATGTGTTCATAAAGGTTAGTCCCCCTACCTATCTTCTCCCTTCCCCAGGAGGCTTACCTATTGCCACATTCTAGTTACTGGTAGATGGAATCCTCTTATTTAGAGTAACTGGATCATCCCTATAGACCTTTCGATGTCTTGAGCCTTTCACCCTGATAACACAGAAAGTTGGCTCGTGGCTCTTACCTGGCAGCCTGAGAACCCTACCTTGTACAGATAACTGGGAGAGAGCAGGAGGGAGGTGTGAAGAGTTAAATAGGATATTTATTCTTTTGTTGTTAACGCGGGTCTTATTTTGGTTTGCTGGTGAGATGACTAAAAGTCTGCAGGTTCAGTTGAGTAATAGCATTGTCTGAGCCCCTACTCCATAGGGATTCCTTAAAAGGTTGTAAGAACAGAGCATTCTGGTTGGCAGCTACCAAGATACCTCTTCCCAGAATGTATCTGGCGTTAGCTGTCTCCTAATATTGAGAAACTGCCACTTACAGATGTTTTTCCATTGGCTACTATGTTGATTTAGACATGCTGAGAGGGCGAGCAAATTAACTGTTCTGTTTCTTGATGTTTTCCTAGGGCACTCAGCAGGTCTCAGTAAATGTGTCTTGCAGGTGTCTGACAATCAAGCTTTTGTTTTAGGAAATTAAAAGGAGAACTTGTGGCCAGATAAGATCTTGATTTAGTGGAGAATTTCAGGTGGAGTGCAAACATGGTTGTAGTATCAGAGCAGCTCTTGTGGTCTGCAGACCTACGCTGAGAAAATGATAGAGAAAACTCTGGGGATGGAAAGCAGTAATTTCAACATTAGTCTTATATTGTTTAAACACAACAACAAAGGAAAATCATGTTCGCCTTCTCATTTTAAGTAATCCAATTACTGATGTTATTGTTGTTGTTAGGTGCTATTGAGTTGGCTCTGACACATAGTGACCTTGCGTACAACAGAACAAAACACTGCCTGGTCCTGTGCCAGCCCCACAGTGTTTGCTATACCTGAGCCCACTGTTGCAGCCATTGTGCCAATCTGTCTCATTGAGGGCCTTCCCTTTTTTCATTGACCCTTCACTTTACCAAGCATGATATCCTTCTCCAGGGAATAATATCTTCTGACAGCATGACCAAAGTAAGTGAGATGAAGTCTGGCCATTTTCGCTTCCAAGGAGCATTCCGGCTGCACTTCTTCCACAGATTTGTTCATTCTTCTGGAAGTCCATGATACTTTCAGTATTCTTTGCCAACACCACAACTCAAAAGCATCAACTCTTCTTTGGTCTTCCTTATTCATTGTCCAGCTTTCACATGCATATGAGGCAGGCTATTATTGAAAATATGATGGCCTGGGTTAGGCACACCTTAGTCTTCAAAGAGACGTGTTTGCTCTTCAGCACTATAAAGAGGTCTTTTGCAGCAGATTTGCCCAATTAAGGATACCAAAACAAAAACCAAACTCACTGCCGTCGAGTCGGATCCAATTCATAGAAACCCCTCCTTGGGTTTCTGAGGCAGTATCCCTATGGAAGTAGATTGCCCACCCTTCCTCCTGAGGAGTGGCTGGTGGGTTTGAACCGCCAGCCTTCTGGTTAGCAGTCAAATGTCTTAGGCACTATGCCACCAGAGCTCCTCCAATTACAGATAGGCTTCATTAATTTACTTTCTTATTTGGAGGAAAAAAAACTAGTGAGAAGAAACAACAGGGGGGTAGAGCCTGAGAGTCTGCATTTCTAACATATTCCCAGGTGACACTGATGCTAAGAACCACCCTTTGAAGAGCAAGGGTTAGAGAGAATCATTTGCCAAAAATGCACCAAGGCCAGATAGTTACTTCATTTTTCTGGTTTCTCTTATTAGAGTGGGCTTATCAAAAAATAATGTGACTGAAACTGATCCTCAGCATCATATGGAATGACAAGAGGCCTCGAATAGCCAAAGTAATGTTGAAAGAGAAAAAAAAAGTAGAAAGACTCACATTTCCTGATTTTAAAACATACTATACAGCTACAGTAATCAAAACAGTTTGGTACAAGGGACACATAGATGAGTGGAATAGAATTGAGACTCCAGAAATAAACCCACACATCTGTGGTCAGTTGATTCTTGAAAAGGGTGCTAAGTCCATTCAATGGGGAAAGAAGAGTCTCTTCAATAAATGGTGCTGGGAATATTGATTGCTACACAGAGAAAAATGAAACAGGATCCATGCCTCACACCATATACAATAACAAATTCAAAATAGATTAAGGACCTAACTCTGCAAACTAAAACCATAAAATTCTTAGCAGAAAAAGTAGGGGCAATGTTGTTGAGTCTAGCTTTTGAATGTGGATCATCTAATATAATAACAAAAGCACAAACAGCAAAAGATAAATAAATGGGACCTCATAAAAATCAAAAACTTTTGTTCATCAAAAAACTTTACCAAAAAAGAGAAAAGACAGGCTACTGACTGGAAGAATATCTTCTGAAACAAGAATCCTAATACTAAAATATATATAAAACTTTGACAACTTAACAACAAAAAGACAAATAACCTTATTATAAGATGGTCAAAGGACTTGAATAGACATTTCACCAAAGAGGACATTCAAATAGTCACCAAACACATGAAAAGGTGCTCATTAGCCCCTAGAGAGATGCAAATCAAAATGACAAAGAGATACCATTTCACTGTCACTAGGATTCCTCTCACCTACTTTGGTCATGTTGTCAGAGGAGACCATTCCCTGGAGAAGGATGTCATGCTTGGTAAGGTAGAGGGTCGACGAAGGAGGGGAAGGCCTTCAATGAGATGGATTGACACCGTTGCTGCGACAATGGGCTCTAGTATAGCAAAGATCATGGAGCTGGCGCAGGATCGGGTGGTGTTTTGTTATGCTGTGCATGGGGTCGCTATGAGTCGGAAATGACTCAACGGCACCTAACAACAGGATAGCAATGATTTAATTTTAAAAGGAATAACAACAACAAAAAAAAATTACCAGTATTTTTGAGGATATGGGGAAATTGGAACCCTTATCAATTGCTGGTGTAAATACAAAATGGTACAGCCTTTGTGGACAACAGTATGATGGTTACTAAAAAAACTAAAAATAGAGCTACGATATGACCCAGCAATTCCAATCCTAGGTATATTCCCAAAAACCTTGAAAGCAGAGACTTAAACAGAGACTTGCACACAAATGTTCATTGCAGCACTATTAATAGTGGCCAAAAGATAGAAACCACATAAAGCCCATCAACGGATGAATGAATAAACAAAATGTGGTAGGACAGATGAAATCAGTAGGATAAATGAAATATTTTTTTAAATTTTCTATTGTGCTTTGGGTGAAAGTTTACAGAGCAAATTCATTTTCCATAAAACAGTTCACATATACTTTGTCTCATGATAGGTAAATGAAATCTTGATATATGCTGCAATATGGATGGAGCTGGAAGATGTTATGCTGAGTGAAATAAGTCAATCACAAAACGACAAATACTGTATGACCTCTCTTATATAAAAAGACAAATGTATAGAGAAAGAGTTTGCTAGTAGTTACCAAGGGCAGGAGGGAGGGGCAAAGGGGAGTTAACAATGATGGAAATTCCACGTTGATTAAGGGTAGGATTGTACAGCCAATTATTGTAATCACTGTCAATAATTTGTAGACCTATGCAAAGTTGAATTGGCAGAAGTTGTGTGATACCTACATTTACAACAACAACGAGTAGCTGCTGCAGGTGCTTATACACAACCAAAATGCTCAGAGGATTTGGTTTCTTGGCTTGGGGGTTTAGTATTATGGTTTCATGGGACATCCCAGTTATTTGGCCTAA
>NW_006922496.1:348848-352716 GCF_000298275.1 Orycteropus afer afer | reverse complement strand
CAAAACTCTCTGGTGCCCAGCTACCATACTGAACATTTTGATTAAAGATACTATAGAAGAATCCTGATCAAAAGGGGGGAGATACAGAACAGAATTTCAAATTCTTAATGGACTCTAAACCTTCTGGAGCCATGAAGGTTGGATGAATGCCTTGAGATAATCTCTAAACCTTAAACCAAAAAAAAACTTTAAAACCTTCAGGTCTTCTTAAAACACAATAGTTTAGTAAAACAAAAAAGTCTACCTCAGCATTTTGCTTTTTTTTTTTTTTCCCAAGAACTATCTGTATGGGATCAAAGGATAACAGTAACTTGAATCGTTAGATAGGAACCTTAGGGAGCAGTAAACTTATGTTAAGGAAGGGAGGAACAATTTAGAAAAGGAGGGTGAGAATGGTTGGACAACATGAAGAATATCTGTCACTAAATGGTACGTGTAGAAACTATTGAATTGGTGTATATTTTGCTGTATATATTCTCAATAGCAAAATAATTTTTAAAAATGTGGCTGACTCTAAACTCTCCTAAAATGGAGGAGGAATCATACATTGGAAAAATATATATAGAATTAAAGCTCATTTTATTTAATTATTGATTGAGTGATTGATTGGGGTGGGGGAAACATGTTTAGCAACATTATTAGATTTCTGATTATGTAAAGCAAAAGCACCTGTTCAATGGATAAAGGTATTGACATCTGAAAAGGGAAAGTGAATTGAGCTAGGTCACAGCAAGTTTGTGGAAAAGATGATTCTAGAGCATAGGCTTTTTCTATTAAAAAAAAAAAAAAAAACCACCCTTAATAGTCCTCTTAGGGAGAAACCTAGAACTCTGTATAAACTCCAGGAGTTCACACATCTCCCTCTAACAAGAGAATTTTTTTATCTAAGATTTTGTCATTTGTTATGAAAATCCAGGTAACTATATTTATGATGAAGTCTTCCTTTTCAAGGATGTGGAATTCATTTTCATCTGCTGAAGCCTACTTTTATACCTCTGTAGTGTTTTCTTCATAGATCTTACAGATTTCTTGCTAAATTTAATCCTATTCCATGAAATTATGTGTCTGGGGTTTGTCTTAAAATAATCCAGCCAGCAGATGGTAGTCAAGCTGTTTAGTCAAACAGGATTGGCCATATGTTAATTGTGGTGTTAAAGGGAAGGGTCATGTGGGGGGTTGTTGTACTATCTATACTTTTTGATCTATTTGAAATTTTTCATTATTTTTGTTAAGTGTTTAAAAAATGCTAATATGTTCTTAGGTCAATTGAAATTGTGTGTGTTGAATTAATGTTGGATTATATGGTGTCACCAAGGTCAGAATTTACTCAACAGCAGCTAGTTAATGGGGGCATTGGTGGGTCAGGGGTAGAATTCTCCCCTTCCATGTGGGAGACCTGGGTTTGATTCCCAGCCAGTGCCCCTAGTATGCAGCCACCACCCACCTGTCCCTGGGGGCTGAGGTGTTGCTATGGTGCTGAACAGGTCTAAGTGGAGATTCCAGATTAAGACGCACCAGAAAGAAAGACCTCATGATCTACTGATATGAATCATAGCTGCCCAGTCTGCCACTGATCATGAGGACAGTCCTGTCTGCCACTGATCATGAGGATGATACAGAACCCAGCAGCATTTTGTTCATTTGTGCATGGGGTCACTGTGGGTCGGGTCACCACGAGCCAACTTAACTGCAGTTAACAACAATAACAGCATGTGGTAGCTTTGTATGTGAACAGAGCTCAGTGTGGCCTGTATAAAACATGTCTCAGAGACCATCTCTCTCTCTCTCTCTCTGTTTCCAGGGTTGTTATGATCTGGTGACCAGTTTCATGGAGACTAACATGGGAATCATCGCAGGAGTGGCTTTTGGAATTGCATTCTCCCAGGTATCTTGTGTGATTGTGTGTCGTCTGCTCTGTCCTTTTCCCTGTCTCCTGCTCTCCTTTCTCTCCCTGGTTTCCAGTCTCTCAGCCTGCCTCCCTTTGCCTTGGGAAAGGCTGATAGATGGGGTCAGAGCATCTTGCTCATTAGTCCTCAGGTCACCTGTTTATTGATTTTCCTCTTTCAACTTAAATGAAGTTTTGCCATCAAGGGAATATCAGTTGCAGTTCAACTAATGACTAGCTCCAGAAAAACAACTTGTTTCTTTTGTAGGTCAAATGGAGGTTAACTGAACAAAGTGCTGGCTTAATTGGAGCATAAACAACTCAAAACATCAAATGGCTGATCTGGATTTGGGGGAAGCTTCTTCCTTTTTCTTTTCTTAGTTCCCGGGAATTGTGCATGCGATCTCTTCATTGTGAAGAAAGCCTACATTCAGCAAACTTCATTTTGTGGTCTTTATTTTAATCTCAAAGTTTGACTATAGTCTTTCTTAAGAGGAAACCAAATTTTAGTATATTGAATTTTATTTCCTTTTCTCTCCACTCAGCCTTTTAAAAACAACAGGAGAGTTAATAGTGCAAATTAAGTGAGCCACAAATACTCAGGGATGGAACAAGATTAAGCTAAATCTAAAATTTAGCCTACCCCCACCAGGTAGTATACTGTCCCACAGACCTCTGATCTCTCAGACAAATGATGTATTTTTGCTATAGTATTGCTATGGGTGGAAGGACAGACATGTATATTTAGTGACCAAGTACCATCTTTACTTATATTTGACTCCGATTGTTTTTCAGATCACCAGATTGTTTTTCAAATAAAGCCCAATTAAAGTTATCTCAGTAAGGTTCCCACAGCTCTGATTTGACCTGCCTGAATTCTGTATTGGCTATCTCAAGACTATAATTATTTTTTTTAATGCCCCTCCATTCCTCCTGCTTAGTAACACATACATGCTTTCATTTTATTCAAGTTTGGTTTTAAAACCTTTTTATGGAAATACAGCACATACAGAAAAGTGCATAGGTTATATGGTCACAACATAATAAATTATCACACAATGACCATACCTGTATCACAATCAAGGATTTGAACATTGGCCTGGTCGTTTGATTTTGCAAGTAAAGGCCTTAGCCTTAGATAAGTAGAAAAGTTTTTATTACCCAGCAGACATAAAAACCTGTGTGATATTTTCATCTCTCAAGGGCATGTGGACTCAGCCAGCATGAATGGGCATTTCTTGTTACAGTTTTGAAATTCTCTTTTACCCAGGCTTCATTTGTAGCACTCATGAAGTGAATTAAACTTTGGATCCACTAGCACAGACAAGCCAGAGTGGTGTTGCAAACAATGCCAATTAACCAAATCTCCAGAGATATTTCAAAAGCAATTGCTGCCATGAACTTTATTCCAGTTGATATAATATTTCAGTAATAACATTTCAGAAGCATCACTGTGATGGTCAGTGAGGGGCGTTTTACAGGATTGGGAACTTAGTAACTGATGCAAACATGCAGGATGCATTTGACAGCTTTGAAAATCCAGTCAACTTAACACCTGTAGGTCTAGCATCAGGTCTTTAGCACAGAAAGGGCAGACTTTGTGTTTGGCATCTGGGGGAAGACTGTCCCCCTGGAGGAAAGACTATGGCTGAAGTCTTTCCCTAATGAATATCCTAGGACCAAACAGGGATGTGATACTAAGACTGTGGGTGGGAAGAAGAAGAGAGCCCCGAAAAGCCTGGAATCCCAGGGATGGAAACACTTAATCATCTGAGAATACTCCCATATGGCCATGAGTGGGGAGGAGGAGAAGGGAAGGGAAGGAGTTGTGAATGTTGAGGAGAGAAATCCTGTTTTCAAAAGTAACATGAACCAAGTCAAATGGACCATTCTTTGAGTCATGAAGATTGATTTAATACTTCTCCCCACTCTCTCCCCCACATCCTTGTGTGCCCAGAGGAGTTTGTTAACCAGTTGGTTATC
>NW_006922496.1:335691-348263 GCF_000298275.1 Orycteropus afer afer | reverse complement strand
TTCTAACCACCTGAGAGAGAGCAGGAACCTTCCAGGACATTGCTTTGTGTTTCGCCCAACAGAAATACCCCAGGTGGATAATTTTTACAATCAGGAGCTCCTCAGTTGCTCACAGCAAATTCCACCACAGAGTTTACAAAGACTTATGGCTAGAAAAGCCACACTAAGTAATTTACTACACTGCAGCTGTGTTACCCTCTGGGGCTGTGAGAGAGGGGCTTTGGCCCCAAGAGACATAAAACAAAAACTACAACTAGTTCCCATCAAGGTAATTCACAGTTGTTAAGATATGAAACCACAATGCCAGGTGGCATCGCACAGCCAGTCCCCTTTAGCCATGGGTCATAAAGGTCCAGCAGACATGGATATGAGATCTGTGCACAGCCAGGGGTAGGGGGAGGAGTGGCCAGATGCTAGGAAGTGCTGCTGTTTATGGTGCCAGAAGCCTCAGGCTCCTTGGAAGCTGAAGTTAGCTTCCAGATGGCGGTGAATCCCGGGCCTCCCTGGAACAGTGGTAGCCACTTACCAGATGCCTACTGAGGAAGAACCA
Organism: Orycteropus afer afer; assembly: GCF_000298275.1. Lineage (NCBI taxonomy): Eukaryota > Metazoa > Chordata > Mammalia > Tubulidentata > Orycteropodidae > Orycteropus > Orycteropus afer. The sequence goes on along the minus strand of NW_006922496.1, from coordinate 347,713 downwards.
GCCCTTCAGACCCTGGTCATTGACCAAGAACCAATGCTCTAATTAGGAGCTTGCACTATAATTTTAGAGCCAGTCTCATGGCAGAACTAAGTGTTAGCTGATCTTGATGAATCAATTGTGTTGGCTTCTGCAGAGGCTACGCCTTGATCTTCCTATAATAAGGCAGACCCTTCTGAATAGAGGCTAAAGTAGATAGGAAAGTGCAGAGCCCTCTTTCTTCCATTTTCCTCTTCCTCACCCTTATCTATGTCTTCTCTTGTGACTTCCATGCTATCCACTGTTGGATAAAATTGGCCTTGCACATCTATTGTCTCAGACGTTAAAAGTGGTATAAAGTTCAAGGAAAACTGTACTGTGTCTAGCCTTTTGACAGACTGTACAAAAACTTTGTCCCCTTCACTAATTTAAAGCCCTTGAGATCTGTTCCTGGACAGCAAGGCTTTGCCAAGCATTTTGTACTTCTCTCCACAAATCTAGTTGCTTTTGCCCTCTTACAGAAAAGCCCACTTGTCTGGAGTTGACGGGCAGGTCCTGCTGCCCTGTAAATTTATATCAAGGGATTGAGATGTTTTTGATAACGTTCTTCTTCCCTGTGCTTATGGCAGCTATTCTGTTTTGTTTTTTTTTTTAATTGTGATTTAGGGGGAAGTTTACAGAGCAAATTCATTTTCCGTACAATAGTTTATACACATTTTATTTCATGACGTGGCTTGCAATCCCACAGTGTAACAGCCCTCTTCCCACTTCCTCCCTTTGGCTCCCTTTTCCTTGTGTCCTTCTTCCCTGTGCATTCCAGCCCCCTGAGCTATCTCTCTGTGCAAATACCACCCTTCTCATCTCCCATGCTTGATTGTTCTAAGGAGTATACACATACCTGGTATAAATGTTCACCCTGTATGCCTGTCTGTCGTTGGCTAGAAGCCATGGGAGTGAGTTCAATTCCAGGCCCAAAGAGTGACTAGGGGCCATAAATGGCAGCTCCTCTTTCATTCAAGAGGCTTGGGGGGTGGGGAGCACACATCACTCGCACCCATATACAATGCTCAATAATGGCCTGGAAAGCCAGGTGCCTCAGTGCATGTGGGCCTGGGCTCTTTACTTTTTTTTATTGTATTTTTGGTGCAAGTTTACACAGCAAATTAGGTTCCCGTTTAACAAATTCTGAACAATTTGTTCATTTGTTATATTCTTCAAAGTGTGGCAACTTTCTCATTATTTCCTTTCTGGTTGTTCCATTTCCAGTAATCTAGTTTCCCTGACTCCTTGCCTCTCATCTTTGCTTCAGAGTAACTACTGACCATTTGGTCACATACAGATGATATTTTAAAGGATCACAGGAGTCATGGGTGATACTGTTTAGCATCTGGACTCCTGTATTGCTCAATTTGTGGTGCTGCTTCCTACCTTGATTTGGTCTTCTATTATCTGTGTATGTTTATATTGGTATGGAGAGGGGCAGTCTTCTGAGTCTTTGTATGTAGCACTTGTGTATTCAGTATAAATAGACCCAGGGCCTTGTTAGACTTGGAACATGTTAGGCTAGATTAATCCTAAACTTCACAGAATGTTATAGTCCTAAATGGACTATAGAGCTGTTTCCAGAAAAGAAAGGCTAAGTGGCTTGTTTGACGTTAGGCAGCTACTGTAGATCCAGGATAACAATTCTGACCTCTCTACCTGCTCTGCTGTATTAAACATTTAGACCACAGGCACAAAGAGCAGCCTTGTTCCTGCCTCAGGTGTAATAACTTATGGGAACTCTTGTGCTTTTATTAAAAAGGGGTTGATTTTGTGGAATTAACAGGAAAAGGGTATTCATCAAAAGCTCAAGTCTCACTCCTACCGGCCCATCCCCTGCCCGCCCCATGCCTGGCCTTCCCCAGGATCCACAGGCTGCTGGAGTGAATCTTTACAGGCCAGTAATTCTTGTGGGGGTCCTTAAGGTGGCTTGTTAACCTTTCCTGTGAAGAGGGCAGAGCAAAGCTCTTGATAGCCTTTAGGAAAGATGGCAGAGTAAGGGTAACGGAGCTGTTTACTTATTCCCCTAGCATTACTGGGACCTTGGAGGGTCCTCAGTAGCATTTATACATTTATATTTCAAACCAGATTTGTTGGCACATTTCCAAAAACCTGGAAATTATAGTTTCCCATTTACATCATTAGCATAAAATTTCCACAGGCATTATGTTGTTAAGTGCCTTCACGTTGAGTACAACTCATAGTGGCTCTATGTGACAGAGTAGAACTGCGTCATAGGGTTTTCTAGAGCAAATCTTTCTCTCACGGTCAAACTGCCAATCTTTCACTTAGAGGCTGAGCTCTTAACCATTGCACCACCAGGTCTCCTTTATGGGCATTGTAAGAATCTGGAATTTTTACCAATGTCCAACTAACATCACATTATGAACCAAGCCTTGTAATGCTTATTATATCAAAAATTTGAGTTACACACGACAGTTTATAATACAACTGGCAGTACTTTGTGACATGCATCAAAACATTATTATTATTGTATTATCATGTTACAGATGTTTTAGTGTATCTGGAAGTGTTCCGTCAATGTTTTTATGCATAGAAAAGTATACTATATACTAAGACAAACATGGCTGACTTTAGGTACAAACCGAACCTAAGTGTTCTTACTTATGTACAAATTCTACTTAATGACAGACCTAGGAACAGAACTGATTTGTAATCCAGGGACTGCCTATATTTCTCGAGCCACAGGAAGAGTGTGTGGTGGTTCTGGGGTCTCTATCTTAAGTGGTCTCCAGCAAAAAAGGCAAATTTTCCTCCTCTTGTCTCTCTCCTGGTTTTAAAGCAGAACTTGGTCAAAATATTTCAAATATCTCAGCCTTTAGTACACATCAGCAGTGTGTTTCTAGAGTTCCAATCTGGATTCCCACAGTACACTCCTGCTCTTTGAGATGTTTTTGCATATACAGGTATGTGTCATTTAATATCCACAATACGTTCTGTGAAATAGGATATTATCTGATTTGGATGTTGGGTGGATACCATAATTAAAACCATATGGGAGCCTACTTCTGGTCATCCTCATCACTGCTGTTGCCACAGTTGGAGCTGCTGGTGGAGGCTGGAGGACAGAGCAGTAGTGGCTGAAAGGAAGCGGAGTGGAGCAGGCAGGGCTTGGGTCCCACAGTCACCCACCTGCCTGCCTGCCAGACAAAGCCCACAGAACCCACTCCCAGAGACATGTCGTCTGCCTCACCTGCCTGCTGTGTGATCCAGTGCTGTAAGAGTCTGGGCTTAGGGTTTTTAAAATCATTAGGGGGAAGTAATAAAACAATTGTTTTCCCTTTAAAAACAAAACAAAACCTTATGGGACCAAGGATGTATATGCAGTGAGACGTTGCCCAAAACAGACATTATATGATGCATACCTGTATTTAAGCTAAACCTGTTGCCATCAAGTCCTTGATGACTCACCACGACCCCATGGGACAAAGTGGAACTGTCCCGTAGGGTTTTCTAGGCTGTTACCTTTACAGAAGCAGATCACCAGGTCCTTTCTTCCAAGGAGCAGCTTGTGGGTTCAAACCACCAGCCTTTCAGTTTGCAGCTGAATGCTTAACCACCGTACCAGCAGGCCTTCTTATGTAATCTAAAGAAGGTTTAATCTCAGTAAGGCTGGATTTTCCTGTCTACAAATAGCTGTAGATAAGCTATATGCAGGCAAGCTATATGTCCTGATACAGATAGAGGAAGAGACCTTCTTTTCAAGTGGAATAGACTTTCCAATTATGTAACCAGTCATAATCTGGTAATAATTTGTACTAAGTATGGGATGGTTCCTCTCTTTACCTTAACTTGGTACATATGGAAAGGAGAGATTAAAAAAAAAAAAACACACTGCCATCAAGTCAATTCTGACTCACAGTGGGAGCTCTGGTAGCATAGTGCCTAAGGCACTTGACTGCTAACTAGAAGGCTGGCGGTTCAAACCCACCAGCCACTCCTCGAAAGGAAGGTTGGGTAAATATTATTCCTGACTCACAGTGGGAGCTCTGGTAGCATAGTGCCTAAGGCACTTGACTGCTAACTAGAAGACTGGCGGTTCAAATCCACCAGCCACTCCTCGGAAGGAAGATGGGGCAATCTACTTCTGTAGTGATACCGCCTCGGAAACCCAAGGAGGGGTCTCTATGAGTCGGATCCGACTTGATGGCAATGAGGTTTTTTTGAGAGTGATCCTGAAGAACAGAGTAGCCCTGTAGGTTTTCCAAGGCTATAAATCCTTATAGAAGCAGACTGCAGCATCTTTTGTTTGTGGAGTGCCTGGTGGATTCAAACTACCAGTATTTCAGTTAGCAGCCAAGTACTTTAACTAGGGCCACCAGGGTCAAAGTGCCTTCTCAAATATGAAGAAAAATTTGATAGCAAATCTGATCTCAGATCAGTAACCCTGTGAATAACTTAGAACATCTGCCATATCCCAAATCCTAGTTTTTCTTGCACTAGAATTATCTAAAATAAAAGCTAATTTATGTAAAATACTGTTTTCATGTAGCTTATGTGTACTTTAGTTTAGAGTATCTTTTTAGGAAAACAAATTTGTTACTAGTTGTTTAAAAAATTATTTAAAAGACTATCTTCTCCCATGGGTAAACAAAAGCAGTTATGTTATGCCTTAGAAATACAGAATATAAATTTAAAAGCAAATAGGTGTTTCTTTTACCTATATGTTTTAAAGTTATTATTTCTATGAGAAAATTGGCATGTGCGCTAGCTACTTCAGAATGATGTGAAAAAACAAAGAACATGCTATGTTTCTTTGAAAGTAGAGAATTTAGTTACAAATACAAATAGAGTATTCTAAAAAGTTTTCTGGCTTCGTGACTCATGACTTTCCATGGAGACAAGCATATTTTCCCTCACTAAATATAGGAGCATTGCAAACCGTGAAATGGAATAGTGACTATTTTAAGTGCCTAAAGTACCAACGGTCAATGAGAAACCAGTGATAAGCCTTACAAAGCAAGAGGAGTCTAGGAACTTGAAAAGCAAATAAAAAAGATGCCCACTCAAAACTTTCAACCTGAAGGTTGCAATTCGAAGGCAGAAAGGAACCTGAGTGATATGGGACAGAAGAAATTATCCTATAAAGCAAAAGGGTCTAGGCCTGTGGTAAGGATGTGGTGGGGCAAAGGGCTCTTCTTGGATAGTGGAAAGAATGTGTAACCTTAAGTTCTGTGTGGGTTATCTGAATGGTTTAGAGGATGTTTTTTAACCTCCCCTAATCACACTTTATCTGGAAAACTGGTATCATAATATCGCATAGGGATGTGTTGCTGCTGTTGTTGTTAGATGCCATCAGGTCAGCTCTGACTCATAGCGACCTTACGCACTACAGGATGAAACACTGCCCGGTCCTGCACCATCCTCACAATCCTTGCTATGCCTGAGCCCATCCTTGCAGCCACTGTGGCAATCCATCTCATTGAGGGCCTTCCCCTTTTTCTCTGACCCTCCACTTTACCAAGCATGATACCCTTCTCCAGGGAATGGTCCCTTCTGACCACATGACCAAAGTAAGTGAGATGAAGTCTGGCCATTCTTGCTTCTAAGGAGCATTTCAGTTGTACTTCTTTCAGGACAGATTTGTTCATTCTTCTAGCAGTCTATGGTATTTTCAGTATTCTTCACCAAGATTGTAATTCAAAGGCATCAGCCCTTTTTTGGTCTTCCTTATTCATTGTCCAGCTTTGACATACATAGGAGGCAACTGAAAATACCATGGCACAGGGATGTGGTAACGATTAAATAATGAGACATATCTGAATGTACTGTATACTTCTAATGATACTTGCTTTTTGATGGAAATTTGATTTTGAGAGTGTAAGTATGTTCTCATGCCATTTTAGTCCTGGAAAATTGAGTTCTGGTAAAAAAGAGGACAAGCTATAAGGTTAAAGTCCTGGCACCATTGGGAGGATTTTTATTTTTCTCATTTGGCACAGTATTCTACAGGTTATAGCCATGGTTCCTTTGGCCAGAGTCTTGGTAAGAGATAAGGTAAGTTCATAAGGTGATGATTTTTCCTTACCCAAGAGGTTATAGTTCACAGCACAATTTTAATTTTTAAAAGGTAAGAATCTGGGATTTTATCAAGAAAGATAACCAAGTAGCCTGGAACCTAAGTAGCCAAGAGCCAGGAGAATGGAGTTCAGGTCTTTCTCTGATCAGCAGTGGTACCTAGTGTAATCTCAGATGTTTCACCTATAAGATAAAGGTAACAAGATGAGTGGTTCTCTTCCTGGAAGCACATTAGAAAACTGCCATATAATTAGGAGCTAAATTCTGTTAAAACACTAGTTGCAGGGCCCTAGCACAGCATTTTGGATTCAGCAGGCCTGGGGTGAGGTGCCGAGAGTTTGCATTTCTAAAAAGTTACCAAATGATGCTGATCTTAGAACCACACTTAGACCCTGTACCAGATTATCTCTAAATGGCATTCTTACCTCTAATCTAATAAACCATGACCGGTTGCATAAGGAGAAGGGACTACATCAACCAAAAGCTGCAAGCTTCCTGGCTCGAGTGCCCAACTGGGCTCCTGCCCAAAGAATGCTGATCATTGAGTTTCATGAATGAAAGCTGTAGTTTCCGATGAGCAGAACAAGATTCACTTGGGAGTGTCTTGATAGTAGCACAACTGCTTTATTAGACTCACCTGTGTCACTGGTTAAGTCAGGGCACAAAGACGGGCAGAGGAGTGGGCTCTTTGAAGGGTGTGGAAGTATTCTGTTACTGGTTGATCTGGGACCCCAGAGGTGGGCCCTATGTGCATATGGGCCCATCTAGGCCTACAGTATCTATGTGGTTTAGAGGCAGAGAAACTAATAAAAGCACCACTTCCCCCTTTCTTCTCCACCACCCCCTTACCTCTCACAAGCCATGGCTTTCTTACATAAATTGAAAACTTAACTGGTCAGGAATAATCCCTCATCTCAAGGCAAAAACTAATTTGCTGTTAAGCAGGGATGGATGGGGCTTCATATTATGTTCATGTTTAGACATCTTTAGAATGCCTGTGCTTACAGCTTTGAATTAAATTTTGGCCTTTTAGTTAATATCTAGTATTTTTTTTGTTGTTGTTATTTTTTAAATATCTCTCATATGAATCTATACTAGTACTACTTAAGTGTCAAAAGTTGTTTTTCAATGGCCGGGCTGAGTGAAAGCTGGAGCTCCATGGCCAGTTCCAGAGCTTCCAGTTTACCCTACGCCAACGGTTATACTCCCTAATTCTTAGATCCCCCGGTTGAAATTAGGTCTTATCTCTTTCTCTAGTGCTCTTTCTCCATTCATGTACAGAAACCTTTGGTTGTTAAAAATTACTTCTGAGGGTCAAAGAAGGGTGTAATTTAATGACTGGAGATTCTCATTTTCATTTTTCTTCCTGGCAACAGTTAATTGGCATGCTGCTGGCCTGCTGTCTGTCCCGGTTCATCACGGCCAATCAGTATGAGATGGTGTAAGGAGAAGGTGAGTGGCAGTGGGGAGGGTTTAATTCTGGATTTTCTATGTGGGGTGTATTTCTGACTCATGGCAACCCATGTGTACAGAGTAGAATTACTCCATAGGGTTTTCAAGGCTGTGACCTTTCGGAAGATCACCAGGCCTTACTTCCAAGGCATTTCTGGGTGGATCTGAGCCGTCAACCTTTTGATTAGTAGTCCAGTGCTTAACCATTTGCACCACCCAAGGACTCCTGTGAGGTCTATAAACCCACTGCCATCGAGTCACTTTTGACTCACAGCGACCCTCATTGGGTTTCCAAGGTTGTAAATCTTTAGGGAAATAGATTGCCTTACCTTCCCTTGGAGTAGCTGGTGAGTTTGAACCACCAACATTCTGGTAAGCACCCAAATGCCTTAGTAACAATGCCAGCAGAGCCCTGAGGTTAGGAGTACTGCCTGGCTACTTAAGTAACTGATTTTGGTGCACTTGCCCACATGCCAGAGTCTTATTTCTGCAGTGCAGGGGAGGAAGTATGACTATTACTATTGTGTAATATGTGGAAATGTTCTCTTTAGCTTGTTACCTTTTTCTAAGTCCTCATTAATGGCGAATCACTCACATGTTTTAATTTCTTTCTTAGTCTTTCAAGAACGACGGAATAAGCGACCTGTTTATAAAAGACCTGCAGCAATCTTTGAAAGACTTCCAAAGAATGTTAGAGCACAGTACATAATACCCCTGCACCTGCACCCCCACCCCTATCCTCCACCCCACCCCAGCCCCAGTGTGCAACCAACACTCCCACACAGTCTCTGCTCTACCTTTCAGCCGACATCATGTGTAGTGTTCCAATTTGTGAAGCCCTGTCATGCCAGAGTGTAGCCAGGTCCCCCCGCAGCTAGTCCTTACTGGAAACCCCACCCCTGACCCCCAAGGCTCTCTGTGTTCCAGCTCCTCCATCTGTACTTGGTCCAACTGCAGCTCATCGTAGGTGACTGGTTATCACACCATCACTGGCCCTGCTGGGCCCTGCATGTAGTGTGGGAGGCTCCCGTTTGCCCTTCACCAAGATCGATGAATACTGAATACCACACACCTTTATGTAGATAAGCAGATGATAGATACCTGTTCTTTTGACTTAATCTCATTTGGTTTGATTTTCCCTTTAGTAAGGCTCTTTCCTACCTTCTTCAGACTGCCCAGGTCATGGAAAAAAATACATTGGTTATTGTCCATGAGGAGAAAAAAGCATGTGTCATGAGTGGTGTAAATTGTTGTTGAGCTTTAGATGGCCTCCTTGCTCATAATTGTTACATGCCTGGGTGGGTATAGACAGTTTAGTGCCCCTTTACCTCTCAGTTGAAACCTGTATAATCCTGTTACAAAGCTGTGTCATTGCTTCCTGTGAAGGCAATAATATTACTTTTGGGTTTTTTTTCTCCAATTAATTGCTATTGTGTTATTTCTTCTTTCCGTATTTTCTTCTTGCATTGACATTACAGACATGGAGGACCTCGTCAAGTCAAGTTCAATATGCGTGTGAGGGGGAAACAAAAGTCAAAATATTTCAAAAGAACTTAAAAAATAATGCCTCTGTCTAGCATGCCAACAAGAATGCATTGATATTGTGAACATTTGTGATATATGTATTAATAAATAGAGCCATTAAAAACTGCTGTGTTCTGGTTCTGTTATTTGCTTCTTACGTACGTTTTTAAAAACACATCTCTTTCCAGCTTGTCACACAGGGTACTTGAGTAGACCACCTGACACACTGACACACCATTTTTCTCATGCCCCCACCTCCACTCCACCAAAATAATATCAAGCAGGATAAATGCAGAGGGGTCTGATTTTTTTGTTATGGACATTTCAGGAACTTGAATCATTTATCATGTACAGAATACATTATTGACTGCAGAAATAGTCTCCATTTTATTTCAGGCCTCTGGCCTAACATCCATGAGATAAATACAGAGTTCAGATTTTTTTTTACAATCTGTATTTCATAAAAAAAGAAATGAACATCTATTTTTTCCTTCCTCATTTCTAATAATCATATGTTTCTCTTTCCTCTTTCTTTCCTGATTGAATAACCTCAGTCTAGAGAAGAGAAGACATCTTACAATTTAAGCTTCCCAATGCCTCAGTTAAGGAGCTGTGGTGGCGTAGTGTCTAAGGCATTTAACTGCTAACCAGAAGGCTGGTGGTTCAAACCCACCAGCCACTCAGAAGGAAGGTTGGACAATCTACTTCCATAGAGATACTGTCTCAGAAACCCAAGGGAGGGGTTGCTGTGAGTCAGAATCAACTATTATTATTATTATTATTACTGATGATAAGGTTAGTTGTTCCTTTCTGGAAATCTTTCATTTCTCCCTCGTAATGTCAGCTCTCTCTGGTTACTTTTAACATTTTCTCTTTGCCTTTGATGCACCTCTTCAGTATTCAACACATGATGGACTTTCTAGTACTACCTTCTGGTCACTTAGAGTCTTTCATTTTTCCCATTTTTTTTTTTTCTTTTAGAGCATCCTTGATAATTTCTTCTGTTCTGTCTTCTAGTTCTCAAATTTATCTAATTTGTTTTAATTTTCAATAAGCATTTTTTTTCATTTTCTTTTTTAAAACCAGTTTATTTTTTTATAGTGGGTTTTGTCTTTAACTATGGCTTCACATTCTGTCTTTAATAATTCTCAACTATTTTTTGTCCTTTCAATTATTCTAATATCTAAAGTTCTTGGGTAGGAATCCACTTGTATGTTGTGTTGTCTGACTGTCATGCATGGTTTTCTTGTGTTTTTAATTTTTGTAAGTAAACTACTAAGGATTTTAAAAAAAAAACTTATGTTGGGATAATTTTAGATACATAGAAAATTTGCAAAGATGGTACAGAGACTTCCCACCAATCTCCCTTGATGTCATCATCTTACATTATCCTTTTATATTTACACAACCAACTTTTAACTAGACTCTGTTGTTGTTATGTGCCGTTGAGTCAAACCCGACTCATAGCGACCCCTCCTTGGGTTTCCGAGGCAGTATCACTACAGAAGTAGGATTGCCCAACCTTCCTTCCGAGGAGTGGCTGGTGGCTTTGAACTGCCAGCTGTCTGGTTAGCAGGCAAGTGTCTTAGCCACTATGCTACCAGACTTTAAGATTTCACTAGCTTTTGCTCTAATGTCTTTTTTTCTGACCCAAGATACAATCTAGGACAACATACTGCATTTAGATTGAGGTTTGGTTTTTCTGTGATAGTAGCATGCAACCTAGGTTGTGGAATGATCCCTGCAATGAAATTTTACATTTGTTTACCCAGACACTGCATGAGTTTTGCTGGTCCAGAACCAGTTTTTGTATTAACTTGGAGAATCTAGTACAACATACGTAGCATAAGTATAGACTCCACACCTTACATGGTGGGTTATTTCCATAGGGTTTTTTCTAGTCCCTCATTCACAGAATTTACACAAGTTTCTCAGGTCCAGATAGTTGCTCAATGTGGTACAAGGTCTCCTGACCCCTTAACCCCAAAACATTGGGGAGTATTAACCCATTGTCAGCAAGTCAATTTGAACACACAGCTTCCCTATAAGACAGAGTAAAACTGTCTCATAGGGTTCCCAAGCCTGTAATCTATATGGAAGGGGTCCTTGTGACACATTGGTTAAGCACTTGGCTGACTGTTACTGAAAGGTTGGTGCTTGGAACCCACCAGCTGCTCCACAGAAGAAAGATGTGGCAGTCTGCTCCTGTAACCATTACCTACTAACAAAAACCCATTGCCATCAAGTCAATTCCAACTTATAGTGACCCTATAGGACAGAGTAGAACTACCCCTTGAACTACTTCCAAGGCTGTAATCTGTGGAAGCAGACAGCCACGTCTTTCTCCTGTGGAATGCCTAATGTGTTAGAAACCAGTTCTTCCCAGTATAGTCATGGCCAGCAAAGCAAAAGTAGAATGGACCTAAATTTATAAAATGTAGGTAAACTGGAACTGTAATTGGAACAGGAAAAATTACAAGTCCATGCACTGCTAGGAACTTAATCCCTTCCTTAGAAAAGAAGAGCAACATATGCATTACATAGCAACCAAATCTCTTGACTTGCAGATTCAGAAATGGAAGCCTGGCTCAAAGGTGGTGGCCAACCATCTGCTGCTTTGAATGTGTGTACTTCTTCACACTCCTGGCAATAGTCCAGTCTCCCACATCAGGCTCCTGAAAGGGCTCACTGTGCTTCTCATGAGTTTCCCATTCCAGGACTTTGACTCATTTTTTTTCCCCCATTCCAGTTATCATTGTGCTTCAACCAAATTTTTAAAATCGAAGGCTGTGCCAATTTCACTTCATCAGCCATGACTAAACCACCTTAAAGCCCTGGTTAAAACAACTGATCTTTAGGTTAGCAGCTGAGTACTCAAGCACTGCACATTTGGGAAGGAAGGTTGGGCATTCCTACTTCCGTAGTGATACTGCCTCGGAAACCCAAGGAGGGGTCGCTATGAGTCGGGGCCGACTCGACGGCACACAAC
>NW_006922496.1:328209-335381 GCF_000298275.1 Orycteropus afer afer | reverse complement strand
TATTATTTGCAATGTATTACATGTTGCCTTCTGGGTCTCTAATTGGTTTTTATGTAATTTCCCTCACAGTTAATAGTAGTGTTCTTGAGGGAAAGGACAGTGTCAGTACTTCCTTTCTATCCCCACCATGACTGGCACACCACTAAGCACTTTGTAGGTTCTCAAATTATTTAATGAGTAACAAATTAAATAACAAATAGTTAAACTGTATGGCAGATGCTGAACTGGTCTTATGTGCATATAATTTCTTAGTTTATTTCAGTTGTTCCTCAAGTCCAACTTGCAGTTTTATCTCTAGAATTCTGTGGCATTACCTTTTTGTCTCATGTCTTCCTCTTCAGTGATGTATCATGATTTTCATCTCATGGGTATGTCAGAATGTATCCCACTGCCCTGAAAATAAATAACTACATGTCCTGAGTAGTATTGGTATGGTCTAGTTTGGATTCTCCTCTTGGCTTACAGTCACAATTCTACAGTTTTTTGTTTCTTGGGGGAGGAAAAGTGGTGACCTTTGTCTCCTAATAAAACCTACAACATAACTTGTAAAGATAGATTAATAAAGACTAAAATGATCCAATAACAGATAAATGGACACCTCCTAGCCCTGGTAGCTCTCTGCAACAAATAGTACTGGATAATGGATGCACAGAAGGTTTGTCCTATTATGTGGTGTTTACAGGGAGAGAGATAATTCACAAAATAAAGATTAACTGAAGACCTGCTAGATTTATAACACATGACATGTAATAAATAAAATGTCTGCCTTGAAGTGTTGATTCATTTCCATGAATATAGCAGATAGTGAAAACTAGTAGTCTTACTACAGGAATAATTCAGATTAGTGCAGTTGATTGTGAAAAGGCCTGCATAATATCTTCTATGAATATACCTGTATTAGGTATATAGTGATTTATAGAAAATTATTCAACCAAAAAAAAAAAAAAAAAAAACCTCCCTGCCATCGATTCGATTCCAACTCATGCAACCTCCTTTGGGTTTCTGAGGTGGTAAACCTTTATGGAAGTAGATTGCTCAGTCTTCCTTCCACGTAGTGGCTGGTGGGTTTGAACTGCCAACTTTCTAGTTAGCAGTCAAATGCCTTAGGCACTACGCCATCAGAATTCCTTGCAGATTACCCAGCACTTATAAATTTAAAATCACAAACATCATCAGTTTCTGTGGGTCATGAATCTGAGTATGGCTAAACTAGGTGTTTCTGGCTCAAGTTGTCTCATGAGAAGACAGTCTAGCCACTGGTTGGGGCTATGGTCTTATCTGAAGGCTCAAATAGGGGCAGGGGAATCAGCTTCCAAGCTCATTCAGTTAATTTTTGGCAAGCTTTGTTCCCTTACCACATGGGCCTCTCTCCAGCACTGCCTCATGACACACTGGCTTGGCCCAAGATGAGTGAACCAAAAAAGTAAGAGAGCACCACAGTATTCATAACCTAACCCCAGAAGCAACATACCATCACTTCTGCAATGTTCTGTTTGTTAAAAATGGGTCGATAAGTCTAGTCCATGCACAAAGGGAGGGGATTATACAAGGATGTGACTACCAGGAACCTGGGATCAGTGGGGAACATCTTAAGAGGCTGCCTGCCACAACTGTATTTGATTTATTTCCCTCTGGGTCTTATGTATGACACACACAGTTAACAGAATAGCAGCTCAACTAGGGAAAAGGACTGTTTTCCAAGTGAGTTTACACTCTACCCTCATAGTCTTGGTGTTTTCCGTCTCTTTCATGACTAGCCAAAGCATTCTTTGCATCATCTCAAATATTTCTTTTTAGGTCTTAGAATTTCTGATGCTCAACAGCATCAATTGCAGTAAGTTTTCAAAAATATAAAAGGTATTTTTCCAACATCTAGGAAGGGTTGCTTATTTCTGAATGTCTATTCTCTTTTTGGGGGCTCTGGTAGCACAGTGCCTAAGGCATTTGACTGCTAACCAGAAGGCTGGTGGTTTAAACCCACCAGCTACTCCTAGGAAGGAAGATTGGGCAATCTACTTCCATAGTGATATCGCCTCAGAAACCCAAAGAGGGGTTGCTATAAGTCAGATCTGACTCAATGGCATTGAGTTTGGTTTTTGGTTTATTCTCTTTTTGGAAATATCTAGTAACTCTCAAGTCTGCACTACCAGACACCTCCTAATAAGGCATTCAAGAAATTAAAAATAAATGACTTGGCATTGGGTTCTACGTCTTATTCCATTAACTTCACAAGATTCATTCTTTTGAATTATGGTTGATATGGCAAATAAATGAAGCAATGGTATTTATATTTGTTTTATTTGTAATTTCTTTGGTAGCAAAAGTGTTACATTTTTTAGAGGACATGATAAACTGATAACTGTCCAAAACACTCCAGAATGGTAAGGGTCTAGAAATCATGTTATGGTTGAAGGGATTTGTGATAGTCTGGTTGTGTAGGTGTGTGTATATGTGTGCAGAGTGTTGAGGAGGGAAGGTGAAGCCATTTTTTTCTTTGAACATGAGTTCATGAGAGCTCACACCTAGCTTGTCTTCTCTGTGCTCTTCTGCTGGGCAATGTTATCCATCTCTGTTGCTTCAATTACTGTCTTTATGCCAGAGGCTGCCATCTTCAACTACCCCGTTCACACTTCTGTTGAGTTTCAGATCTGCACAATTCAGCAGCCAGCAACCACAGGGATGAAAGAAGGCTAGAAAACGAAAGTGATGATGATGATGAGGCTGACTTGGGCATGGAACTCAGGCTAGGTCTAGATAAGTCTGGTTTAGACTAACAGAAGAATTTTGGTAGTTTGTCTTCATGTACTTGTTCCACATATTATTGAATAACCACTGTGTGCCAGGCACTCTTCTGAGTGCAGGGCTACAGTGGTGACAAGACAGAGAACTCTTGCCCTCACAAAGTTTGTTTCCTTGGGAGCAGGCAGATAATGAATATATGAATGAATAAGGTTAATTAGTGATAAGAGCTAGAAAGAAATGAAACCAGGTGATGTTTGTGTTACTTTTAACAGTTGAACTTTCACTATTTGAGTTCATGAGCCTGGAAATTGGGCTCTGACAACATTTCATCTCTGTTAATTTAAAAGAAGGCCAAAGTCAGATTTGTATCAGAAGGTTTTGGCTGTGTAGTGTGCCAACAGGTAGCTGTTAATATGTGGAAACCAGCTATTTAGGGTTTTATAAATAAGGCTGAAAACCTCCCTGAAATTGTTGTTTGGTGCTGTCAAGTCAGCTCTGACTCACAGCCACCCCATGTCCAACAGAATGAAACACTGCCCAGTCCTGCACCATCCTCACAATCCTTGCTACGCTTGAGCCCATGGTCGCAGCCGATGTGTCAATCCATCATGTTGAGAGTCTTCCCCTTTTTCGCTGAACCCCTACTTTACTGAGGATGATATCCTTCTCCAGGGACTGGTCTCTTCTGACAGCATGACCAAAGTAGGTGAAATGAATTTGAGGGTCCTTTAAATTAGGAACCTGAATAAACTCCCAGAAATTCAATTGATCTCTACTTATAGATATTTCTTTGCAAAAAAGAACTCCAAACAGGATATTTTCTTGCAAAAAAGAAAAAATTAACTCCAAGCAGAAGACATAATAATGTTCATGGTGTGCATATTAACAGTGTTAAGGAATAAGCATGATGTTAGTTTTGTGGATAGGCTCTTCACCCTTGGAACCACCTCAGTTCTACCTGTTGTGTATGTGGGGCTTTCCTGTGAGATTGGATTTGAAGAGTTTCCTAGATTTTTTAAAAAAAAAAAAAGGTCTGAAAATCCTTGAGTTAGACTATGATGCTAATGAGGAAAATCAGAACTACTCACTATGTGGTCTAAGGAACGGCTTGCCTGGGTTTCACTTGTGAGTTTGTTAGACAAGCTGAAGCTCAGACTCCACTCCAGGTCTACTGAATCAGAATATGCATTTTAACAAAATACCCAAGGTTTTTGTTGTTGGTGGTGTTTTAGGTTTTTGTTTTTTAACAATACACCCAGGGGATTCATACTTAAAATAATTTGAGAAGTAGGTAGTCCCACCTTAAGACAGGCCTCCCTGCTGATGACTGTCTTATCTTTCTTAGTTTTCATTATTGTTCCCTTTTATCATCAGTATCTTTAAAAATCAGAATTTTATTTGTATTTTGGGGGTTGAAAACATTACATATAAACTTACAGATGTATTTTAATACATACAACTCATTGCTAACAAGATGTACAAAAACCAAAACAGATGGTTGTTAAGTGTACTTCTTTGTGTAACTCGAGTAAGTCGTAAGTTAGACACTACCTGTGCTGTTTTAGGCCACTGATTCTCAAATTTGGCTGTACTTTGAAATCACCGGGGAATTGAAGGAGCCCCTGGCGATCTGCTTCCATTGGATCATCCTGAATCAGAATCCACTTGACAGCAACAGGTTTAGTTTTTCATTTGGGAGTTGAAAGGTAGGCTAGACATTGGGATTGTTAAAAGCTCCTCAGATGATTCTGATGTGCAGCCAAGTTTGAGAACATTGATTTAGGCCACAAATTGAGCCCCAAGTATGATTGGTGTCCTAAAAATATGAGCTGTTTGGTCACCTGGAGAACTAAGTTTATAGAGTAAGTCAATCAGTTAGAACCACTGGGGATGGGTGGCAGCTCCCCAACCCCAGCTGAACATCCTCCTTGCACATGAAAGCTAGTATATAATGGATGGAGAATGGCCATTCTTGTAAGTGGGTTGGGGTGAGCGCATTGTGAATTCCTTTCCAGCAGATGGTATCATTTATCAGCTGGTTTAGACAGCAGCGAGATGGCATTTATATGCAGCGATTTTCCCTCTTCACCAGGGATTAACTCAGTAGAACACTCAGAGCAACTAGCCTGCTTGCTACACACCCTATTCAGTTTAAATTTATTTTATGTAATTGTATGCAATAATTTATCTGTGAAATTCCTCCAGGGGAGGAAGCAACATGCATAGCTGAAGCTGCTGAAGGTGATAAATAGAATGGACTTATGCATTCATTAAGTCATAAAGCAAACAGCAGGAGATTTGTTGGGGGAGGAGGGAGCTGACTGAACATTTGGAAGAGGGCACCATGGGGGAGGGCACCTCTTCCTTCTTCCACACCTCTCTGTCTCCCAGAAATGTGGTTCCATGGATTCAATCTGCACACGCATTTCCATTTTTCTTTCGTTTTTCCTTTTTAATGAAAACTGAATTTTGAAAACAGGCAAGCAGGGATTCTATTTTTAAATTTCAATGTGTTAAATTCTCTATGGTCCCAAGTCACTTTAACCAAGATTCAAGTAGAGCTGAATTAGGAGAAGGTACTTGTGAAGTTCTCTCTTGCTCAAGAAACAACCTGCACTGAGTTTTTACATACAGGCATTCATGCCTGCCCATAATTGTTGTGTGCCATTGCATTGATTGTGACTCACAGTTACCCTATATGACAGAGTAGAACTGCCCCCATAGAGTTTCCTAGGAGGAATATTTTATTAATTTATTATTGTGGTTTAGGTGGAAGCTTACAGAGTAAATTGCTTTTCCATTCAACAATTCATACACATTTTGTTTTATGATATTCATTGCAATCCCCACAATGTAACAGCAGTCTTCCCGCTTCCTCCCTGTGTTCACCATTTCCCTTTGCCTTTTTCTACCCCTTCCTGCCTTCTGAGGTTTAACCCTGGGCAAATGCTGCCCTTTTGATCTCTATGGTTGATTGTTCTAAGGAGGAATAATACCTCCCTGGTGTTATTGTTCACCTTTATGTTGTTGTTGTTGTTATGTGCCGTTGAGTCAGACCCGACTCATAGCGACCCCTCCTTGGGTTTCTGAGGCGGTATCATTACAGAAGTAGATCGCCCCATCTTCTTTCCAAGGAGTGGCTGATGGGTTTGAACCGCCAGCCTTCTGGTTAGCAGTCAAGTGCCTTAGGCACTACACCACCAGAGTTCCTGAATAGGAATTTATGGTTCTGCCATCAAGTCAGACCCGACTCATAGTGACCCCTCCTTGGGTTTCCAAGGCAGTAACACTACGGAAGTAGATTGCCCAACCTTCCGTCCCAGGAGTGGCTGGCTGGTGGGTTTGAACTGCCAGTCCTCTGGTTAGCAGTCAAGTGCCTTGGGTACTATGCTACCAGAGCCCCTAGGCCTATCTATCATTTGGCTGAAAGTTGAGCCATAGAGGTGAGTTCATTTCCAGGCTTGAAGAGTGTCTAAGGGCCACATTGGCTGAAATCTTTACATGAGCAGATCACCAGGTCTTTTCTCCCATGGAGACACTGAGTTCGAACCACTGACCTTTCTGCTAGCAGCCTAGCACTTAACCATTGTACCATCAAGGCTTTTTTGCCCATAATTACAAGAGGTATTTATCTTTTTATTAATAGATGAGGGTACTAAGGCTTCCAAGAGTCACGATCTTTTAAATACAGCATCTGTGACACCTGAAAAATACCAAAATATGTTTACTTGAAAAGCTTAAATTCCAACTCCAGATATGAGTCTCATTTCACATAAATTAACCATGGAAATGTCCATTGCCTGTCTGTCAGTACACAGTACACAGAAGGTAATCAACGTGTAAACGTAGAGTGGCTAGTCTACCTGGAGATAAATCATTTCAAGTGATTCTTTTTCTTTGAAACAATAGCATTTCATTTAAAAAAAAAAAAAATTGACCCTTCACCGCAGAGGTATATGCTAGGCCTTACAGGGGAGAGAAAGGAAGTCCAAAGCCTAGCTGTTTACCATAAAATAATGCTACTCCATGAAATTGGTTTAAATTAAGAATTTCAATCTTCCTAAAATCAAAGATGCCTGGAAACAATTAGTCCAAGTGACTAGTGGACCATGGGAACCTCAGCCTACATGACCCTGAGACCAGAACTAGATGGTGCCCAGCTACCACTACCAACCACTCAGAAAGGGATCAAAATTGTACATCCTGGATAGAGTGGGAGAACAATGTTGAACAAACTCAAAATCCTTCAGGACTAGAATTGAAGTCTCTCCTCTGGCTTAACTTCCAGGCAAACAATACATAGGCCTACAAGGTGAACAATTACAGTGGGTAGGGGTGTAGTAGGAGCTCTGGTAGCATAGTGCCTAAGGCACTTGACTGCTAACCAGAAGGCTGGCAGTTCAAACCCACCAGCCACTCCTCGGAAGGAA
>NW_006922496.1:326520-327378 GCF_000298275.1 Orycteropus afer afer | reverse complement strand
GGGGCCGACTCGACGGCACATAACAACAATAACAACAACAATGTTTGTCTTCCTGATTGTAGCTTCTTTATATCTTTTCAGGGTTAGAAGGAAAGTATGCTCCCATAGGAACAAAAATGGAGGAGGGTGTATGATATAGGCCTTCAAACCCTCCAAAATAGCTCTTGCTCCACCATGGTTGGAGTATAATTTATGATGATGAGACCCTAAGTCATAGTCACCAGGATTCCAACTTTTAACTTAAATTAGGTGACGTGCAACTATTTTGGTAAATCATTAAGGACATGCCCAGACAAGTTCCCTAGTTCTTTATGTGAGCATCATACTAGTTAATCTACATTCAGCCACACTCTTCCTGAGGGCAAGCTGCCCCTCCCTGGACTTGCCTTGGACTTGTCTAACTAAGCATAGCCACATTGCTAGTTTAATGATCAGCAAGCATTGGGGAAGTAACATAAAGAACTCAAATGGCATCTGACCTTATGTTAAAACTGAAAATGGAATTAAGGCTCCCACTGTAGACCACAACCTTCCACAAACCAAGTGTTTCAGAATTCAATCTCTAATGCAGGACTAAGGTGCACCTGACCCAAACCATGGTATTTTTAATTGCCTCATATGCATGTGAAATAAGGAAGACTGAAGAAGAATGAATGCCTTTGAATTATAATGTTCTTTAAAAAAAAAAAAACCAAACTCACTGCCATCAAGTCAGATCTGACTCATAGCGACCCCTCCTTGGGTCTCCGAGGCAGTATCACTACAGAAGGAGATTGCCCAAACGTCCTTCCGAGGAGTGGCTGGTGAGTTTGAACCACCAGCCTTCTGGTTAGCAGTCAAATGCCTTAGGCACTACAC
>NW_006922496.1:316577-321755 GCF_000298275.1 Orycteropus afer afer | reverse complement strand
TTCAGCTTGAACTTGTCGGCTTCTACACGCTTGTGAGCCATTTATCTAAGATAAATTTCTCTCTCTCTCTCTCTTTCTCTCTCTATAAATATATATGTATGTACTTTGCTGTTTTTTGTGTTTCTCTAGAGAACCCAATCCAACACAAATGGGCTCAGACATACCGATAATTGTGAGGATGGTGCAGGACCAGACAATGTTTCATTCTGTTATACATAGTATGAGTATAAGTCAGAACTGACTTGATGGCTCCAACAATAACAACAGCAATTTTCCAAATGCTCACTTCTTGATTCAGAGTGCAAAAATTGGGAAGATTTTTGCAAGGAGAGGGGTACTGTGGAGGTAGGAGAACTGTCCACAAAAGTAAGTATAAGGTTGGCCATCTTTAACCCTGTTAAAATTTTAACTTAAAAACATAAATTGCAGGAAGTTTTTAAAACTTTCAAAAGAGGGATTCCTTAATGTAACAATTTTCCTGGGATCCTTGGTTGTGAATACAAGACCAGAAATAAAGATAAACTAAAGTATTAGGCATAGCTACCAATGGAAAATCCACCAAAAATCAAGTCAGGATGGCTCTGAAATCATAATGTAAATCAATGAGAAATGTGGGAAGATGGTGTCATACTTATAACCCACACGTTTATCCCCTCTAACAATTTAATCCCTGAATAACTAGATAAAGCAGATAGAAATAATGATACCGGAGTTATGAGCAACTAAAGAGGAGATAAATAACAGATTTAGTGAAGGCAGGGAAAAAGAACAGCTTAAACAACTGGAGAAAATAAACGAACCCACCTACCCAGCAGAGATGGAGAGAAGGAGAAGGAGAGGACTCATAAGAAATACAAAAGAGTTTGATGGAGGGAAGGAGGAAAGAAAAAAAAAAACCACAGAACTCACAGAGGCAGTGGGGACTCAGAATACTCACACTGGGAGTTTTTGGCAGTGACCTTGGGAGCTGAATGAGTAGATAATCTTACTGGGAAACAAATCAAGACCCCTCTTGACTTGGGCTGCTGCGGAATCCAGAAAGGAGTGGGGGAAATGGAGAAACTCCCTTCCAGTAGGCGGAGTCCCAGAGTGAGTGCACAGCACTGGGAAGGTGTTCAACTCTTCCACGACCCCTTTTAAGCAAAGAATGGGCAGGGTACTTGGTTTTTGTGGCTTCTTGATCCAAGCAGAAAGTAGTGGCCCTCTACCTGTTGGAGTCTCTGTCAGTTTTGAACCATGAGACTTTGATTGACAGTAGGATGTCATCATTTGTAGACATCTCAGGAAGACACAAAATACACTGCCTCTGCTGGCAGGACTGACTGAACTGTCCCACCTAAATGCGGAAAATGGGGACTCACTAATGGCACTTTTTTTTTCTTTTTCTTTTTTCCTCTTCTCCCCTGCCTCCTCCAATGGAAGGAACCCATTAAACTCCCACCAGGCAACAGGAGTTATTACACTGAACACCTCACCCAACAGGTAACACCAATAAATTCTGTGCCACAGAATCAACAACAGACAGTGGACAACCCTGTCTCCACCCAAATCCAAATCCCTTTCATGATGAACAAAGACTTGCACCCACATCCCCACCAGAGATTCCACCAATACAGAGAGAGCTGGAGAGCAACCCAGTACAGCTAAGTTAACAACCAAAACACTACACCTGCTCCACACTTTCAGATATTGTTGTTGTTGTGCACCGTTAAGGCATCTCTGACTCATAGTGACCCTATGTACAACAGAATGAAACACTGCCTGGTCCTGTGCCAGCCTCATGATCCCTACTATACTATACTTTCAGATATAGTAATACATAAAATCAGGGTGAAACAAATCAATACATAACTAAAAATTAAAGAGAAGAACTTCAAAATGTCTAGGAAACAACAGACAACCTCAAATCAATCAAACAAACAACAACAACAACAACAAAGGACAAGACAATAGAAATAAAAACCCAGGCTAAAGAACTATCTATCGTGGAAGAAGGAAAAGCAATAGAACTATCTGAGAAGGAATTCAGAAGGTATATATATAAGACTCTCCAAGAGTTCAAGGAAACCACAAACAGAATCAGCAAAAAGACAGACAATACCCTGAAAGAATTCAGGAAAACCATTCAAGAACAAAATAACAAGATAAATTCACAATCAGAATTCATACAAAAACAGCAATCAGAAATCCAGAAGATGAACACTAAAACTACAGAGATAGACAACATAGTGAAAGGACAAAAGAGTAGACCAGAGCTGGCTGAAGAACATATTCAACTAGAAGACAAATCCCTTGACACCAGCCTGTATGAAGAAAAAATCAGGACAAAGATTTAAGAGAAATGAAGAGAATCTAAGAGTTTTATGGGATGACATGAAAAGAAACAGCATATGCCTCATTGGAATACCAGAACAAGAGGATGCAAAAAATAAATAAATAAAACATTGAGAAAACTGTGCAAGACATGCTAACACAAAATTTACCCCATATCTTGAAGGAAGAAAAGATATCTGTTCAAGAAGCTCAACAAACCCACACAAGATAGATCTCAAGAGAAAGTCACCAACACATATCATAATCAAACTCTCCAAAACCAAAGACAAAGAAAGAATCTTGGGAACAGCTCAGGAAAAACAAAATGTCACCCACAGTGGACAACCAATAAGACTAATTTCTGATTTCTCAGCAGAAACCATGTAGGCAAGATGGCAAGGGGATGGCATATATAAAACCTTGAAGGAAAAGACTTCCGACCAAGAATTATATGTCCAGCCAAATTGTCCCTCAAATAGGAGAGTGAAATCAAGACATTATCAGACAAACAGAAGTTAAGGAAATTTGTGAAAACCAGACCCACCCTGCAAGAAATGCTAAAGGGAGTCCTTCCAATAGAGAACCCACACAGAGAACAAAAATTAAAATCAGCACACTTGACATCACCACTTAGAAACCAAACCAGAAATAGATGCTCAAAATAAGTTCATAAAATAATGCACACAGAGAAAAAAAGAAGTCACTCTGCAGACAACACCAGCAACAAAGCAAATAGAGGGAATAAAATTTTTAATTACAAAACCTCCAAATGGAGAGGAAGACAGGAAAATTTCTCTATAGAACTGACTGTCCTAAACTGAAGGAGATAAGAATTTACTTCAGGGTAATCACAAAGAAAATTAACAATCCCCCTAAGCAAACACAGAAGAAAAACACATGGGCTTAGTAAGCACAAAACCAACAATAATGAAGAAAAGAGAATATTGAAGAATATTGATGAATATTGAAGAAACAATAATGAAGAAACACCTGATAACAAAATGGGCTCAGCACAGAAAAATATTTGGAATAAGGAAATCACCAACCACACAACAAAAAACACAATAGAATGCTAGCAGTAAATTCGTACCTATCACTAATTACATTCAATGTAAATGGACTAAATGCACCAGTCAAGAGAAAGAGAGAGTGGTCAATTGGATAAGAAAAGAAGACCCATCAATATGCTGCACACAAGAGACCCACCTTAGACACAAAGATAAAAACAAATTAAAAATTAAGGGGTGGAAAAAAATATACCAAGCTAATGGCAACCAAAAAGGAGCAGGAGTGACAATATTAATTTCTGATAAAATAGACTTCAAGGTGAAAAACAGCATAAGGGAAAAAGAAGGACATTATATGATGCTAAAATGATCAACTGACCAAGAAGACACCATAGTTAATATTTATGCACCCAATGAAAGTGCTCTAAAATACGTAAAGCAAATATTAACTGAATTGAAAGGAAATATAGACAACTCTACAATAGTAGTAGGAGACTTTGACACCACTTTCAAGGAGGGACAGGACAACTAGAAAAAAACTGAACAAAGATACAGAAGAACTCAACAACACAATCAACGGACTTGACCTCATAGACATATATGGAGCACTCCACCCAACAAAATCACAGTACACATTCTTCTCCAGTGCACATGGATCATTCTCCAGATTAGACCATATGTTAGCATACAAAAGAAGCCTCAATAAATTCAAAAACATTGAAATACTACAAAGCATTTTCTTAGCTCACAATGGTGGTATAAAATTAGCACTCAATAATAGAAAGATCAAGGAAAAACTATCAATTTTGTGGAAACTGAATAATGCATTGCTAAAAAACTTCTGGGTAACAGAGACAGGCCCCACACCCAGACGCAGGAAGCAGGGCAAGAGCCGGGGATGAGCCAGAGCTGCAGGAACCCAGGTAAGGGGAGGCAGACATGCCCCACACCCAGACGTGGGAAGCAGGGCAAGAGCTGGGGATAAGCTAGAGCCATAGGAACCCAGATAAGGGGAGGGAGACAGGCCCCACACCCAAGAGGCAGGAAGTGGGGGAAAAGCCATGGATGACAGAGTTCTGGTATCCAGGTAAGGGGAGGGCAGAGGAGTTTCGAACAGCTAAGGGAGACAAACTTGTTTGTCAGTTTGTGGTAGCTTGTGTGTTGCTGTGAGGCCTGAGGCTGTGCCACTGATGTTTCTAATGCCAGCAGAGTTGCACATGGTACACAGGTTTCAATGCACCTTACATGCTGAGACAGAGGAAGAAGAAAGAGACCATCCACTTCTCAAAGAATTGGCCAGGGAAAACCTTACGAATAGCAGAGAAAAACTATCTGATACATTACTGGGAAACTTTATAAACAGCCCTGAAATATTGTCTGATACAGTGCAGGAAGACCAGCCCCTTAGTTCAGAAGGCTCTCAAAATGCCAGTGGGAAAGAGCTGCATCATCAGAGTAGAACCAACCTTAAAGATATGGATAAAGTAAAGCTTTAGGGACCTCCATTTGCTGATGTGACATGACTCAATTTGAGGAAAATCGGCTGTAAACATCCATTAATAATCAGAACATGGAATGTATGGAGTATGAATCTAGGAAAATTGGAAGTTGTCAAAAGTGAAATGGAATGCATAAAGATTGATATCCTAGGTATTAGTGCACTGAAATGGACTGATTTTGGCCATTTTGAATCAGACAGTCATTTGATCTACTATGCCAGGAATGACGATTTGAAGAGGAATGGCATGGCATTCAACATCACGATGGATGTTTCAAGATCTGTCCTGAAGTACAATGTTGTCAGTGATAGAATAATATCCATATGCCTATAAGGAAGGCCAGTTAATACTATTATTAT
>NW_006922496.1:298877-302451 GCF_000298275.1 Orycteropus afer afer | reverse complement strand
TTGAAGGAAGAAGTTGAAGCTGCACTGAACGAACTGGCAAAGTACAAGGTACCAGGAATTGATGGAATACCCATTGAGATGTTTCAATAAACAGATGCCCGCTGGCAGCACTCACTCGGTTATGCCAAGAGATTTGGACAACACCTTGGCCAACTGACTGGAGGAGATCCGTATTTGTACCCATTCCAAAGAAAGGTGATTCCACAGAATGTGGAAATTATCGAACAATATCATTAATATTGCATGCAAGTAAATTCTTACTGAAGATAATTTAAAAATGGTTGCAGCAATATATTGACAGAGAACTTCCAGAAATGCAAGCTAGATTCAGAAGAGGATGCAGAATGAGAGACATCATTGTGGATTTCTGATGGATCTTGGCTCAAACGAAGAATACCAGAAAGATGTTTACTTATGTTTTATTGACTATGCAAAATAATTTGATTGTGTGGATCATAACAAATTATGGGTAACATTGAGAAGAATGGGAATTCCGTAACACTTAATTGTACTCATGAAAAACCTGTACATAGACCAGGAAGCTGTCATTTGAACAGAACAAGGATATACTGCATGGATTAAAAATCAAGAAGGGAGTGTGTTATCACCATATGTATTCAATCTATATTCTGAGCAAATAATCTGAGAAGCTGGACTATAAGAAGAAGAACATGGCATCAAAATTGGAGGAGGAATGACTTTGCTTGCTTAAAGTGAGCATGACTTGAAGTACTTTCTGATGAAGATTGAAGAATACAGTTTGCAGTATGGATTACATTTCAATATAAAGAAAGCAAAAATTCTCACAACTGGACCAATGAGAAGCAGTACGATAAATGGAGAAAAGATAGGAGTTGTCAAAGACTTCACTTTGCTTGGTTCTACAATTGATGCCAATGGAAACAGCAGTCAGTACGTCAGATGACATATAGCACTGGGCAAATTGGCTGCAAAGGACCTCTTTCAAGTACTGAAGGCAAAGATGTCTCCTTGAGGACTAAGGTGCACCTGACACAAGCCATGGTATTTTCCATCACCTCATATGCATGTGAGAGGTGGACAATGAATAAGGAATACCGATGGAAAGTTGATGCTTTTGAGTTGTGGTGCTGGCAAAGAATGCTGAAAGTACCATGGATTTCTAAAAGATCTAACAAATCTGTACTGGAGGAAGTTCAGCCAAAAAGCTCCTTGGAAGTGGGAATGGCCAGACTTCATCTCACTCACTTTGGTCATGTTGTAAGAAGGGACCATTCCCTGGAGAAGGATGCCATGCTTGGTAAGGTGGAGGGTCAACGAAAGAGGGGAAGGCCTTCAATGAGATGGATTGACACAGTGTCTGTGGCGATGGGCTCAAGTATAGCAAGGATTGTAGAGCTGTCGTTGTACCGGACAGTGTTTCATTTTGCTGTGAATTTGCTCTGTACATTTTCACTCAGATCACAATTAAAAAAAAGAAAGAAAGAACTGGTAGATCTTCATCCATTTCAGGAGGCAGGAGGTGGCATATGATCAAGAACCAATGGTATTGAAGGAAGAATTTGAAGCTGCACTAAAGGAACTGGTGAAGAACAAGGCACCAGGAATTGACAGAATACCCACTGAGATGTTTCAACAAACGGATGCCCCTCTGGAGGCACTCACTCAGTTATGCCAAGAGATTTGGAAGACAGCACTCTGGCCAATTGACTGGAAGAGGTCCATATTTGTACCCATTCCAAAAAAGGTGATCTCACAGAATGTGGCAATTATCAAATGATATTATTAATATTGCATGCAAGTAAAATCTTACTGAAGATAATTCAAAAATCGTTGTAGCGATATATTGACGGAGAACTTCCAGGACTGCAAGCTGGATTCAGAAGAGGATGTGGAATGAGGGATATCATTGTGGATATGTGAATACCAGAAAGATGTTTACTTATGTTTTATTGACTATGCAAAAGCATTTGACTGTGTGGATCATAACAAATTATGGGTAACATTGAGAAGAATGGGAAATCTAGAGCACTTCATTGTACTCATGAGCAACCTGTACATAGACCAGAAGGCTGTCATTTGAACAGAACAAGGAGACACTGCATGCTCAAAACAGCCTGGTATTAGTACGACAGACACATAGACCAGTGGGACTGAATTGAGAACCCAGAAATAGATTCATCGACCTATAGTCAGTTGATTTTAGACAAAGGGCTGAAATCCATTAAATGGGCCAGAGGTGGTCTCTTTAACAAATGGTGCTGGCAAAACTAGATATCCATTTGCTGAAAAATGAAACAAGATCCGTATCTCACACCATACACAAAAACTAACTCCAGATGGATCAATGACTTAAATGTGAAACCTAAATCTATAACGTTTCTCAAGGAGAAAATAGGGGCAAGTTTAGGGGCCTCATTTATGGCATAAATAGACGGTCAAGCATAACCCAAAATGCACAAACAGCTGAAGATAAACTAGATGAAAGGGACCTTTTAAAAATTAAATTTTTATGTGCTTCCAAAGACTTCTCCTAAAGAGTAAAAAGAGAACATATAGACTGGGAAAAAATATTTGATGAAGACATATCTGACTAGGTACTTCTCTCTAAAATTTATAGAAAACCCTGACACCTCAACAACAATAAGATTAACAATCCAACTAAAAAATGGACAGAAGACATGGATAGACACTTCACCAAAGAGGGTATTCAGGTGGCCTGCAAATACATGAAGAAATGCTCACAGTCATTAGCCATCAGAGAGATACAATTCAAACAACAATGGGATATCATCTCACCCCGGCACTAATGGCAAAGTTCAACAAGACAGAAAATAACAAATGCTGCCAAGATGTGGAGAGATTGGGACTCTTGTGCACTGCTGGTAGGACTATAAAATGATACAATCACTGTGGAAAGCAGTATGGCAATTCCTTTAAAAGCTAGAGTTAGAAATACCATTTGACCTAGCAATCCCATTACTAGGTATATATCCTAAAGAAGTGAGAGCCAGAACAAGAACAGATATATGCACAACCATGTTCATCACAGCACTATTTACAATAGCAAAAAGATGGAAACAACCTAGGTGTCCACCAACAGAAGAATGGATAACCAAACTACAGTACATAAACACAATGGAATACTATGTAACCCTAAAGAATAATGTAGAATCTGCAAAACACCACATAAGGTGGATGAACTTGGAGGACATTATGCTGAGTGAGATCAGTCAATCATGGAAGGACAAATATAGCATTAGTTCATTATCGTAAAAGGTCAAGGAAAAATTTATATATGGAAGGAAACTTTCTTTGTTGGTTACCAGGGGTTGAAGGGGAGGGGAGGGAACATAGAAAAAAATACATTGGCCCATGTCACTTTAGTTTTGTGTATTTCACTGTACATAAATTATATTTCATTAAAATGTACTTTTAAAAAAATTCCTAGAAACAGGCAAGGTTATGGTCATTGCTTGTTCACAGCCAGCTACCCAGAGGGACTGAGTAGTTGATCCTGCAGGCTTGGGACCATAGTCGCAGGGGACATCAAGCTCAATTGGCATAACATACTATACAAAACATTGTTCCACCT
>NW_006922496.1:297105-298465 GCF_000298275.1 Orycteropus afer afer | reverse complement strand
ATTTTGGTCAATGACATGAGACAAAGTATATGTGAACTGCTGTATGAAAAGTGAATTTACTCTGTAAATCTTCACCCAAATCAAAATAAAACTAAAAAAAAGAAAAAGAAAAAAAATTCCTAGAAACAAATGAGAATGGATATACAACTTGCCAATACTTTTGGGACACAGTAAAAGCAGTACTCAGAGGTAAATTTATAGCAATAAATGCACACATCCAAAAAAGAGGAAAGAAACAAAATCCACACTCTAACTCAACAACTCCAAGTATTAGAAAAAGAGCAACAAAAGAAATCCACAGTATCCAGAAATAAGGAAATAATACAGATCAGAGCAGAAATAAATAACAGAAAACAATAGAGAAAATCAACAAAACAAGAAGCTCGTTCTTCAAAAAGATGAACAAAATTGACAAATCATTGGCAAATTTAACAAAGGAAAATAAAGAGAAGATGCAAATAACACAAATAATAAAAGGAAAGGGTGACATCACAACAGAACCAACTGAAATAAAAAGGATAATAATAGAATATTATGAAGAACTGCATTCCAACAGATTCGAGAACCTCGATGACATGGATAAGTTTCTAGAAACACAAGACCTACCTAAACTACCCCAGCCAAAGATAAAATACTTGAATGGACCTATAATAAAAGAAGAAATTGAGCAGGTCATAAGAAAACTTCCCCCAAGAAAAAGTCCTGGTGCTGATGCTTCATTGGAGAATTTTACCAAACATTCAGGGAAGAGTTTACATTTATAATATTCAAGCTATTCCAGAACACAGAAAAAGACAGAATACTTGCAAACTCATTTCATGAAACAAGCATAACACTGATACCAAAAACCAGGGAAAGACACCACCAAAAAGGAAAACAATCGACCAATATCTCTCATGAATATAGACACAAAAATCTTCAACAAAATCCTAGCCAACAAGCCAACAGAATCCAACAACATATCGAAAAAATAACACATCATGAGCAAATGGGATTCATACCAGGTATGTAAGGATGGTTCAACATCAGAAAAACAATCAAAGTAATCCACCACATAAACAAAACAAAAGAACCATATGATCATATCAATCGATGCAGAAAAGGCATTTAATAAAATCAAACACCAATTCCTGTTCAGAACTCTCAGCAAAATAGGCATAGAGGAAAAAATCCTCAACATAATAAATGGCATACATGCAAAGCCAACAGCCAACATTATTGTTAATGGAGAAAGACTCAAAGCATTCCCCTTGTGAACAGGAACCAGACAACAGTGCCCTCTATCATCTTTCTACTTAACATTGTATTGGAAATCCTTGCTAGGGCAATAAGGCAAGAAAGAGAAATAAAAGGCATCCAA